>NC_135809.1:118144877-118437123 GCF_964213995.1 Mustelus asterias
CCTTGAGGAGACCAAGACACTGATGGCTGGACAGCAACAATGGCCTCCTTAGGGATTCTATGATTCCATGATGTTGTCAGCATGGGACTGTCTATGTAATTGGCCTACTGTAATTCATGAACTTGACATTAGAGGGCAGAGTTGACTGCAGTGAAAGCTCTGTTCTTTTGTGGA
The DNA here is from genome assembly GCF_964213995.1 of Mustelus asterias. Taxonomy (NCBI): domain Eukaryota; kingdom Metazoa; phylum Chordata; class Chondrichthyes; order Carcharhiniformes; family Triakidae; genus Mustelus; species Mustelus asterias. The sequence goes on from NC_135809.1 coordinate 118,145,052, forward strand.
TTCTTGTTCCTTCAAGCTGCCGTATTGTTTTCAGTTCAGCCACATTTAACATTAAATTAAAAATCCAGATAACCTACGATCAGTGATCAATCAGGAAGTAATTGCTGTTAGGAAACAGTTAGGAAAGTGACTGATTTGAAGTGATTGTAAAATTTGTGTGATGTTATGGATTTTAATACAGCTTGCAGTCCTCCTGTGGTGATGCACACAGGCATTCTGAGGTCTGGAATACAGACTTGCTGTGAAGTCACCAGCCTGTCCCTTTAAAAGTCAGTATGAAGTATTTCCAGTGGGAAATAGGTTAGCCGGTATCTGTCACACCTTTCCCGGCACACTTAATTACAGATAAAATTAAACATACTATCAAAATATAAGTCAAATAGATCTTAGCTGCTTTTAAACTCATCAGGTCAACTAGTGGGCAATTACACCTGGTTTAAAGTTTATTTATTAGCCACAAGTAGGCTTACATTCACACTGCAATGAAGTTACTGTGAAAATCCCCTAGTCGCCACACTCCGGCGCCTGTTCGGGTACACTGAGGGAGAATTTAGCATGGCCAATACACCTAACCTGGTTTCCGGGTCAGAAGAGCTCAAAACATCATTTTGTTTGTAGAGTTATTACTGTACAGAGGGAGGCCATTCGACCCATCAGGTCAATGCCAGCATTGATGAGGAGAAATTTCTTCAGCCAGAGAGTGGTGGGTCTGTGGAATTCATTGCCACAGAGGGCTGTGGAGGCCGAGACGTTGAGCGTCTTCAAGACAGAAATTGATAAATTCTTGATTTCTCGAGGAATTAAGGGCTATGGGGAGAGAGCGGGTAAATGGAGTTGAAATCAACCATGATTGAATGGTGGAGTGGACTCGATGGGCCGAATGGCCTTACTTCCGCTCCTATGTCTTATGGTCTTATGGTCTTATTCTGTGGAGTCAGTCCCATTGCCCTGCTCTATCCAAGTTTATTTCCCTCAAATGCCCATCCAATTTTCTTTGCAATCATTAATCATTCCCGTTTCCAGCACCCTCATAGGCAGTCAGCTCCTGATCATTAACACTCGCTGTGGAAAACAATTACTCCTCACCCACCCCCCCCCCCCCCCCCCCCCCCCCCCGCCCCACGCCCCCCACTTTGGCATCTCTTACCCAAATTCTTAAATCTGTATCCCATAGTCCTTGCACCATCAGTTCATGGGGACAGATTTTTATTTTGTCTCCCTCATTTCGACCTGTCACAACCTTGTACACGTCTATCAAATCTCCCTTCCTCCCCTCAATCTCCCACCCTCCAAGGGGAACAACCCTCTCTTCGCCGACGTAACCACGTAGCTAAAAACCCCTTTTCCTCAAATTAATCTGGTAAATCTCCTCCACACCCTCTCATGCAGCGTACCATCGACAAGATGTGGCGCAGTAATTCACCAGCGTTCCTTTGACAACACCTTTCAAACCCGCAGCCACTACCACCAAGAAGGACCAGGGGAACAGATTCATAGGAACACCACAACAAGCAAGTTTCCCTCCAAGTCACACACCATCCTGACTTGGAAATACATTGCCGTTCCTTCAATGTCGCTGGGTCAAAATCCTAGAATTCCCTCCCTAACGGCACTGTGGGTGTACCTACACCACATGGACTGCAGCATTTCAAGACGGCAGCTCACCACCACCTTCCGAAGGGCAATTAGGGATGGACAATAAACGCTGGCTTAGCTAGCGATGTTCACATCACATGCCCACAACAAAAAAACATTCTCACGTTCTTCCCAAAATGTGGTGACCAGTAAAAACTCAAGTCCAAAGATGCGTGGGTTAGGTTGATTGGCCAGGTTAAAAATTGCCCCTTAGAGTCCTGGGATGTGTAGGTTAGAGGGTTTAGCGGGTAAATATGTGGGGGTAGGGCCTGGGTGGGATTGTGGTCGGTGCAGACTCGATGGGCCGAATGGCCTCCTTCTGCACTGTAGGGTTTCTATGATTTCTATGATTTCTATGAAGTCCTTATAAAATTTTGCAACGCGAGTACATCAGCTAGATTGTGGATCATAGAATCCCTACAGTGCAGAAAGAGGCCCATCGAGCCTGTACCGACAATAATACCACACAGGCCCTATCCCCGTAACCCCCACATATTTACCCAACGAATCCCCCTGACACTAAGGGGCAATTTAGCACGGCCAATTAACCTAACCTGCACATCTTTGGACTGTGGGAGGAAACCGGAGCACCTGGAGGAAACCCAAGAAGAACGTGCGAACTGCACACAGACACCCGAGGCCAGAGTTTAACCCGGGTCCCTGGTGCTGTGAGGCAGCAGTGCTAACCACTGTGCCACCGTGCAGGATAATGCAGGATTCGCAGAATAATTGACAGGGATGGAACTTCAGGGATTGAAAAACAAATAAGTAATGATGGTTTGGCCATACATTATTATGGAAACATTTTCGAAGACATTTCCTCTAAGGTTTGGTCAAACAGGTCCATCTATCCATCCATCAGGCTGAAGTAATTCTGAAGAACTCAAAACATTCATTTATTTTACTCTTCAAAATCAAAAATAAACTCAGATTTGCCATCTTTACTGACTCAAAGTGGCAACTTAAGAGTAGATTGGAGTAGATTGGAGTTTAGAAAAATGCGAAGTGATATCATTTTAAGTGTTTAAGTTTATCTATTAGTGTCACAATAAATGTAGGCTTACCTTAACACTGCAATGAAGTTAGAGTGAAAATCCCCCAGTCGCCACACTCCAGCACCTGTTTGGGTACACTGAGGGAGAATTTAGCATGGTCAATGTACCTAACCAGCACGTCTTCCAGACCGTGGGAGGAAACCGGAGCACTCGGAGGAAACTCACGCAGACATGGGGAGAACGTGCAGACTCCGCACAGACAGTGACCCAAGTTGGGAATCGGTCCCGGATCTCTGGCGCTGTGATTTCTTCACTCCAAGAGTATTGAATCTTGGAAAATCTGGAATTAAAAAGTCCAAAGGGCTGTGAATGTTCAGTTGTTGAGCACGTTTCAGTCAGAGATCGACAGAGTTTTGGGCAATAAGGAACTCTAGAGAATAGAGGTGGATAAACGGAGGTCAAAGATCAGCCAGGATCTTGTTGAATGGCAGAGCAAGTTCAGAAGGGCCTATGGCCTACTCCAGCTCCTAATGCTTATATTCTTATGAGACTTTCGCTGCTGCTCTCAGAGTTTGCGGATTGTAATCTATTTCTATTAACGAGATTAGCTATCTACTGAAAGAAGAAGGAAAAACAATGTCATACGAAATATTACTACAGTGCCTCACACAACCTCAGAATGGCCCAAAGTGCTTGCAGCCAATGAAGTACTTCTCAAAGTGTTGTACTTCTCACTGTTGTAACAAATGTTGTTTTATAACACTCTTGCAAAGTGTCCTGGGACAAGTTGTTGCGTTACAGGTGCGATTATAATGCAGCTTTTGTTATTGTTCTCTGAAAGATTGTGTGATGTATTTTCTGCTTTATCTTAGAATCATAGAATCCCTACAGTTCAGAAGGAGGCCATTCGTCCCATCAAGTCTGCACTGACTCTCCAACAGAGCATCTTACCCAGACCTATCCCTGTAACCCCATGTATTTACCCCGCTAATCCCACTAACCTACACACCTTGGGACACTAAGGGGTCCATTTAGCATGGCCAATCCACCTAACCTGCACATCTTTGGACTGCGGGAGGAAACCGGAGCGCCCAGAGGAAACTCACGGAGACACGGGGAGAATGTGCAAACTCCACACAGACAGTGACCCAAGCTTGGAGTTGTACCCAGGTCTCTGGCACTGTGAGGCGGCAGTGCTAACCACTGTGCCACCATGCCGCCCAGATTAATTTTTAGGAAGGCGCAATGATTTTTTAAAATGCACTTTTCATGAGCTGAGCCAGTGAATATTTCTGGAGTATAGTCACTGTTGTGGTGTAGGAGACACAGCAGCCAATTCACACACAGTAAGCTCCCATCAATGGGTTAATAACCAGATAGTCTGCTTTTCTGGTGCTGATTGAGGGATACATTTTGGCCAGGACACCAGGAATAATTTTCTCTTATTGTGGCCCTGCTCCACCATTCATTATGATTAAGTTTGATCTTCCAATTCAATAACCTGCTCCTGCTTTCCTCCATTACCTTCTTCAAATCAGTACTACACCTAACTCGTTCTTGAAAATATACAATGTTTTGGCCTCGACTGCTTTCTGTGGTAGCGAATTCCACAGGCTCACCACTCCCTGGCTGAATAAACGTCTCTTCATCCCAGTCCTAAATGGTTTACTCTTTATCTTTGGACTGTGACCCCTGTTTCTGGACTCCCCCACCATTGGGAACGTCCTTCCTCAATCTACTCTGTCTAGTCCTTTTGGAATTTTATAGGTTTCTATGAGATCCCCCCTCATTCTTCCAACTCCAGCAAACTAACCAACTCAATCTCTCCTCATATGTCAGTCCGGCCATTCCAGAATCAGTGTGGTAAAGCTTCGCTGTACTCCCTCTAGAGCAAGAACATCCTTCCTCAGATAAGGAGATCACAACTGCACACAATATTCCAGGTGTGGTCTCACCAATGCCCTATATAATTGCAGCAAGACATCCCTGTTCCCCTCGCTATGAAGGCCAACATACCTTTTGCCTTCTTCATCGCCTGCTGCACCTGCATGCTTACTTTCCAGCCAGCAACCCCTTCATCCTGTGAGTGATTAAAAAGAAGAAATTCTCGAGTAGTTGTGGTTCTGTAGGTAAATGTGCTGCAATTTACCCGGTGGAGCACAGAGGGTGCAAGTCACTGTCAGAAGTCACGATGTGGGGATGCCAGCGTTGGACTAAAGTGGGCACAGCAAGAATCATAGAATCCCTACAGTTCAGAAGTAGGCCATCCAGCCCATCGAGTCTGTACCGACCACAATCCTACCCATCCCTATCCCCAGAGACCCACATATTTACCCTGCTGGTCCCCCTGACACTAAGGGGCAATTTACCATGGCCAGTCAACCTAAGCCACACATCTTTGGACTGTGGGAGGAAACCGGAGCACCCGGAGGAAACCCACGCAGACATGAGGAGAACGTGCAAACTCCACACAGACGGTGACCCAAGCCAGGAATCGAACCCGGGTCCCTGGCACTAGGAGGCAGCAGTGCTGACCACTGTGTCACCGTGCCACCCATGGTGAAGGAGCCTAGGAGCAGTGCTCCAACAGCTTGTGATAGCAAACAAACCAGTTGGACTTTAACCTGGTGTTGTGAGACTTCTTACTGTCAGAAGTGCCATCTTTCAGATGAAGCATTGAACCGAGGTATCGTGTTCCCTCTCAGAGTGGTCATTGCTGCTGGCGGGTGGCAATAATGGGGGCACTACCCGGGCCACCTTGTGGATCATCAGCTGCAGGCAAAGTAAGGTTCCTTTCCTGAAATATTTTTTCAAAGAAGAGCACCTTACTGAGCAAGAGGAGTAGAGAGAAGTCAAGAGGCAAAGAGATTTAGGGAGGGGAATTTCAGAGCGTTGGGCCTAAGCAGCTGAAAACACGACCAAAAGACCCTAAAACTACCCAAGTGAATCATCCCATTGTCTTTCAAATGATTTCAGGGCTTATTATTTCCCTCCCATTAATTTATCTGGAGTGGAATTTAATGGCCTCTCCCATAGATGGGATCTTTCTGTCCCGCTGAAGTCAGTGGAGTTCTGAACAGCCCGCTGCATTTTCCAGCCCTCCTGCGATGAGGTGATGAAGTTTCACACCCCGGAGTGCCATTTTGCACTGTGTGTGAAGACATATTTCCTAATATAAATCCCCAAATTTCCTTTTATTGTTTGAAACTGGTGTCCCCTTGTCTTAATCTTACAATAGTCAACGAAGGAATAAAAAAGGGCATTTTGATTCACAACCACGCATCAATTGATAAACAATGTTTAATTCTGTCATTGTTTGGGATGTGTAATGGGAACTAAAATTTACTACTTAACTCAAAACAACCCTCCTCCAAACTCTATGTGCAGCCAAGTAATAAGAAAGTGGAGAGATCAGGGATTGAGAGAAAGCTGAGATTGCCCAGTCTGCTTCAGCAGCCTGCCTGCTCCTTAGATGGTCCTTTTTCTATGTTTGTTTTGACTGTCAGAGTGGTTTATTGACAGGGAAATCCAGTATCTCTGTCTTCACCATCAAACACTCCTCATTAAGGTTAACGGCATTTGGCCTGTGTTGGTCTTTCCGCAGAGTTCTGAGTGCGACTTTGTGATCATTCTGAACATGCCAATAAATAGCACAGCACAAAATAGCTACAATGCTGAACTCAACCCAAGGATCAAAAAGTCAGTCTTCAAACATTCCTGGAAATACAACAAGGCACAAGGGCCCTGTGATTTTTTAAAATATGATTCTAACTGCCCTCTCAGTAGCTCACGTTCAGTCCATTGGGATAAGGGGGCCACGATTGGTCTTAACGTTAAAACTTATTTTGCACCAAAATTATTAAATAGGTGTGACCATAAGACCATAAGACCGTAAGACATAGGAGCAGAATTAGGCCCCTCGGCCCAGCGAGCCTGCTCCGCCATTCAATCATGCCTGATATTTTTCTCATCCCCTTTTCCCCATAACCCCTGATCACCTTATTAATCAAGAACCTATCTATCTCTGTCTTAAAGACACCCAATGACCTGGCCTCCACAGCCTTCTGCGGCAAAGAGTTCCACAGATTCACCACTCTCTGGCTGAAGACATTCCTCCTCATCTCTGTTTTAAAGGATCATCCCTTTAGCCTGAGGTTGTGCCCTCTGGTTCTAGTTTTTCCTACTAGTGGAAACATCCTCTCCATGTCCACTCTATCCAGGCCTCGCAGTATCCTGTAAGTTTCAATAAGATCCCTCCTCATCCTTCTAAACTCCAACGAGTACAGACATAGAGTCCTCAAGCATTCCTCATACGGCAAGCTCTTCATTTCAGGGATCATTCTTGCGAACCTCCTCTGGACCCTTTCCAAGGCCAGCACATCCTTCCTTAGATATGGGGCCCAAAACTGCTCACAATACTCCAAATGGGGTCTGACCAGAGCCTTATACAGCCTCAGAAGTACATCCCTGTTCTTGTATTCTAGCCCTTTCGACATGAATGCTAACATTGCATTGAGTAATGATAGACAACAAGACCAGATTGGAAATCAGTCCAGGGAAAGTAGGTTGGATGATGTTGGGTGCCCTGGTGACACAGTGGTTAGCACTGCTGCCTCACAGCTCCAGGGACCTGGGTTCGATTCCCAGCTTGGGTCACTGTCTGTGTGGAGTTTGCACATTCTCCCTGTGTCTGCGTGGGTTTCCTCCGGGTGTTCTGATTTCCCCCCACAGTCCAAAGATGTGCAGGTTAGGTGCATTGGCCATCCTAAATTTCCCCGGAGTATCCTGGGTTGCATAGGTTAGAGGGATTAGTGGGGTAAATTTGTGGGGTTGTGAGGATAGGGCCTGGTAGGATTGTTGTCGGTGCAGACTCAATGAGCCGAATGGCCCCCTTCTGCACTGTAAGGATTCTATGATTCTATGATGCTTGACTTAAATAGGCTGATATTTATTTAGTCTGATCAGATGAAAGGATTTGCCATTCTATAACACTTTGCATAACCTCAGGAATTTGTTGCATTTTCTGTGACTTCATGTTGTTCTACAGGGGCCCCTCACCTCAAACCTGCCCAGCATGGTTAAACTTGCCAGGAGTCTAAACGCTGCCAATTTAGGACAGCACAATGGTTAGCACTGCTGCCTCACAGCGCCAGGGACCCTGATTCGATTCCCGGCTTAGGTCACTGTCTGTGAGGAGTCTGCACATTCTCCCCATGTCTGCATGGGTTTAATCCGGGTGCTCCAGTTTCCTCCCATAGTCCGAAAGATGCGCTGGATAGGTGCACTGGCCATGCTAAATTCTCCCTCAGTGTACCCGAACAGGCGCCGGAGTGTGACAACTAGGGGATTTTCACAGTAACTTGATTGCAGTGTTAATGTAAGCCTACTTGTGGCACTAATAAATAAACTTTAAATAAATAAATAATTCACAGAATCTCCGGGCCTTGCAGGCCTCGCTGCCACACCGAGGTCACCACAGATGGTGAAGTACAAGACAGGGCCCGATGGAGAAACATTGTTGCGGCCTTATGTCCTACCCGTGACAAGGAGGATAACTAATTAACTAACAACATCAGGAAGGCCCAAAGTGCTTTACAACCAATGAAGTATGTATCTCCAAAAAGTCTCAGAACAGTCGCAAACCTTTAAAAACTAAAAACCCCAAATAAATGGGTTTATTTTATTTGTTGCATTACGTACAAGGGCTGGGATGTGTTAAATTGACACCCATTTAATTTGATAAAGCTTGTCAGTTTATGAATTCAATGAAGATTGAGTAGAATACTCCACTGGTACTCAGACTGTGACAACAACAACTTGCATTTATATAGCATCTTTAGCGTAGTAAAATGTACCCAAGATATTTCAAGGAAACGTCATCCAGAAAATCTGGCATCAAGCCACACGAGGAGCTATTAGGACAGATGACCAAACGTCTGGCCAAAGAGTTAGGTTTTACAGAAGGTTTTAAGTTTGGAGGCAGAGGTGGAGAGGTTGAAGGAGGGAGTTCCAGAGCTTAGGGCTAATGTATCCAATGGTGGGGTGATAGACATTGGGGATGCCCACGAGACCAGAATTGGAGGGACGTGGTGTTCTCGGAGAGCTGTTCGAGGTTACACAGATACTATCACTGCACATCCCTAATGTGTGCCAAGTCTAGCTCAGTGAGAAATTTAACTCTGCACCAGACCTTGAAACTCTCCTGGATGGGAGATAGATGATGTTCTGTTGGCAGCTTTACTGTAGTCAGCGTAGGATTGTGTAAAACAACAGGAACTTGACATTTCCACTGTACCACCGGTTAAAAAAAAAGCATTGATGTGATTTGTAACTCTGTCCTGTCTGCTTCTGGCCTTGGAGCTGAGCCACTTGTACCGCTTATTCTGATACTAAACCAGGGCCTGCATGAAAGCCAGTTACTGTCAGGAACAACCAGACAAAGAATTAAAAGGTACTCCCCACTCGCCCCAAACTCACCCCCACCCCGCTTCACTCTCCTACTCCCAGTCACACCCTGAGGCACAACACAACCCTCTACACCTCAAGCACCCACCCCACTCTAACCCAACTCCCACACCATCCTGCACTCCCCCCCGCCCCCCCATCGGTCACCCCCATTCCTCCATTCCCCTACCTCCTTGCCTTTTGCTGATGAGAAGGATTTTGCCCTGGTGCTTCTGGTTGCCATCTCAGACATGTTACTGGAGATCCCATTACAGGGCGGCATGGTAGCACAGTGGTTAGCACTGCTGCTTCACAGCTCCAGGGTCCCGGGTTCGATTCCCGGCTCAGGTCACTGTCTGTGTGGAGTTTGCACATTCTCCTCGTGTCTGCATGGGTTTCCTCCGGGTGCTCCGGTTTCCTCCCACAGTCCAAAGATGTGCGGGTTAGGTTGATTGGCCAGGTTAAAAATTGCCCCTTAGAGTCCTAAGATGCGTAAGTGAGAGGGATTAGCGGGTAAATATGTGGGGGTAGGGCCTGGGTGGGATTGTGGTCGGTGCAGACTCGATGGGCCAAATGGCCTCCTTCTGCACTGTAGGGTTTCTATGATTCTATGATGACTTCCTGTCTCCAGTTGTCCCTCCTGGTCAGACTGCCTTTCTACCTCGTCACCATTTTTAAAAAAATTAATAAACAATCCAAACAAAAGGACAATTTTCTTTCAAGAACCCCATGACCTCATTCTTGACAGCAGTGTCCAGAGGTCAGTCTTTAACTTCGGAGAGAGTCCAGCACAATTCTGAAGGGTTGGCCACCCCACAGGGTCTCTAAGACAGCACCTTACAAGCTTGTCCCCATGGGATGACCTCCCCCCAGTCACCTACCCACTACCACCCAGAAATATTCACTCATTCCCACGGGGACCGCTACAAAAACATTGGCACAATCCCGGGAACACTCCGTTCTAACTTCCCACTATCCAAAGGAAAATAAGGCCACCATCACAGAAAAAGCATTCTCATTAGGCTCCGGGTATTCAAAAAGAATTACAAAAATCTCACTATAGATGTACACAATCCAATGGCTCACAAGATCCATTCTCAGGTAGAACACTTTAGTCTTTATTAAATATTCTACATCCATCAAAGGCAAATTAAAGTCAAAAGTGCATGCAGTTTCTGTGAGGAAAATATTATTCGAACAAAATGTTCCCAAATCATAATTAGCACATCAAAAATAATATTAAATATGACTTAACATCTAATCACTAGGTAATCCCTAAGCAGTCTAGATAACTCCTGCCTACATATTATTTCGAGCTCACCTCTGTTCTGTTGACGGACCTTGAATTGGTACACCGAATTATGACTGAAAGAAAATCCAAACAGTCGTCACCCTTTCCTAAACAAATTCCGACAACATGATTTGGTTAGAATGGTTAATAAAACCTTCTTGTTTTCCCCTTTACCTGAGTTGTGAGCACGTCACAAGAAGGCTTCACAAGGAAGATCAGTTTAACCGAAGCAGGGTGGCAAACTGCTAAATGGAGAAGGGATAACATTACTGTTATAGGACTGGGAAGGACGATGTGGATTAGAGCCAAACACAGTGTGCATGGGAAAATACTCAAGGCTCCATCCTTATCATCTCAAGGATTTACAAACCCGTGAGAACTTTTATATCTTTCACAAGTTCAGCGTCACCTGGCCGAAAAGTGAAAGCTTTTTGCAAGTTCCGTGAATTAAACACTAAGCAGAGATGCGTTTGAGGGGAAGTTTGATTAAAAACACAAGGTGAAGATGAATAGAAGGATACGTTGTTATGGCTAGATGAAGGAAGGTGAGAAAGAGGCTGGTGGGGTACCCGTAAGCAGCAGAACAGAACAGCGGAGCTGAATGGCCTGTTTCTGTGCTCAGAATACCCCGTTATTCAATGTAAAGGGATTAATTAAGTTGATAAGTTTATTAGTGCCACAAGAAGGCTTACTTTAACACTGCAGTGAAGTTACTGTGAAAATCTCCTATTGCACAGCATTGGGTAAGGAGGGCGGGCAAAGATCAAATTATGAATTGGCTGCAAATTTTGAGATAATACATTACTGAAGAATTCAAAGATAAACATTTTAATATGATACCCTGGTGCTAATCTGTCTGTATTTTCCAAAAATTACATCCCTGTACATTATGTCTGTAAAGGCGTATTGTTTTTTCATATATCTCTATAACCCCAGTATAAGTATACACGTTGCTTATCATCATGTACAAAAATAACCAAAATAAGATATTTTTATAGTTTCTTTTCCTAACATGATGTATCCTGCATTTCCACAACTTACAACAAACTGAGCTTCAGAAGCACTCATTCTTTACAAGATGCAACAGTTACACTCTCTGGACAGAGTGTAATGTGCAAAACCGAAACATGTAAGATTCTGAGAGGCCGTTAGTCCCGGCTGGAGAGTCTGGAACAAGAAGTCAGAGGGGGAACCGCCTTGGACACGCGCCAGTGGTTTTGGAGGACAGGGAATGTTTGAAAACGGTGTGAGGGTTTGTCTACCCAATAAAATCCCACCTCTGAGCAATCTTAATGGGGTTGGGCCCAGTCGATGTTAGTTTGTAGCCAATTAAAACTCATTAATTGCCCACATGGGGGCAAACAGTTGATGCTGCAGAGATCTTCCTGGTGGCTGACCACCCAGCAACACCCCTTCCTCATTGCCCCCACCAGCCACATTGCCCCCACCACCCCCACTCCCCATTGCCCCCACCACTCCCACCAAACCCCCAATCCCCACCACTCCATCACTCTCCCCCCCCCCCCGGCCCAATTCGCCCCCATCGGCCACTGAGGCCAAAACCCAACAGGCTAAAATCCAATTTTTAAATCCTTGAGGTGATGGAGCCTTGAATATTTTCCCATGCACATAGTCCTTCCCAGTCCTCTCACAGTAATGTTTTCCCTTCACCATTTAACAGTTTGCCACCCTGCCTCAGTGGACCTGAGCTTCCTTGCGAAGCCTCCCGTGACATGTTCACAATTCAGGTAAAGAGGAAAACAAAAAGGTTTTATTAACCAGTCAATCAAATCATGTTGTCAGAATTTGTTTATGGAGCCAGTGTGGGCAGCACGGTGGCACAGTGGTTAGCACTGCTGCATCACAGCACCAGGGACCTGGGTTCGATTCCCGGCTTGGGTCACTGTCTGTGCGGAGTCTGCATGTTCTCCCCGTGTCTGCGTGGGTTTCCTCCAGGTGCTCCGGTTTCCTCCCACAGTCTGAAAGACGTGTTGGTTAGGTGCTAAATTCTCCCTCAGTGTACCCAAACAGGTGCCGGAGTGTGGCAACTTGTGGATTCTCACAGTAACCTCATAGCAGTGTTAATGTAAGCCTACTTGTGACACTAAATAAACTTTAAACTTTTAAGTCTCCCAACAACAGGCTAGGGGCTGTCGATACCTTCTTTACATTCAACAACTGAAAAACAACAAGGCCTCTGGCACAGATAGAATCCCCGTTGGAGTACTAAAATACAGCAGAGAGGCACTCCTGATTGGAATCCATGACCTTACCTGGAAGGAAGATGCATGCCGGGAGATATCAGGGATGCCGTAATTGTGAGCATCTTTAAGAAAGGAGGCAGGTCCGACTGCGGAAATTACAGCGGGATTTCCTTACTCTCCACCATGGGAAAGGTCATTGTGAGAATCTTCCTCAACCGCCTCCTCCCAGTGGCTGAAAAGCTCCTCCTTGAGTCTCAGTGCGGCTTCCGACTATCAAGAGGTACAATGGACATGATCTTCACCGCACGACAAATCCAGGAAAAGTGCAGTAAGCAGCATTGACCTCTGTACATGGTCTTCTTCGATCTCACAAAGACCTTCAACTCTGTCAACCGGGAGGGATTGTGGAACATCCTCCTTAAATTCGGCTGCCCGCAGAAATTCGTTACCATTCTCCATTTGCTCCACAATGACATGCAAGCCGTGATCCTCACCAACAGAACCATCACAGATCCAATATGTGTGAAAACTGGGGTCAAAGAGGACTTCCTCATCGCACCAGCGCTCTTCTCCACCTTCATCACAGCAACACTTCAACCCACCATCTTGAAGCTCTCCGCTGGAATGGAGCTAATCTACAGGACTAGTGGGAAGCTGTTCAGACCAGAGCCAAGACCACCCCAATGTCAGTCATCGAGTTGCAGTCTGCAGACGATGCTTGTGTACACACACACACAGAGGCTGAGCTACAAATCATCGCCGATGCATTCGCTGAGGCCTATGAGAGGATGGGCCTTAGACTAAACCTCTGGAAACAAAGGTTCTCTACCAGCCTGCTCCTGCCACACAGAACTGCCCCCCCAAACCATCAAGATCCACGGCGAGCCCCTGGACAATGTGGATCATTTCCCGCACCGTGGGAGCCTCCTTTCGGCATGAACAGACATTGATGATGAAATCCAACATCGGCTTCAATGCGTCAGTGCCGTCTTCAGATGTCTGGACCTCAAATCCAGCACCAAGCTCATGGTCTACAGAGCAGCCGTGGTTCCCACCCTCCTGTGTGCATCAGAAACATGGACAATGTACAACAGACACCTCAAATCCCTGGAGAGTTATCACCAGCGTTGCCTCCACAAAATCCTGCAAATCCACTGGCATGATAGGCGTACCAACATGAGAGTACTCACCCAGGCCAATATCCCCCGTATCGAGGCGCTGGTCACACTTGACCACCTTCAATGGGCGGGCCACATTGTCCACATGCCCGGCACAAGCATTCTGAAACAAGTGCTCTACTCCAAGCTCTGCAATGGCAAGTGATTGCTAGGAAGGCAGAGGAAATACTACAAGGACACTGTGAAAACCTCCCTAAATAAATGCAACATCCTCATCGACACATGGGAATCGCTTGCCTCAGAATGTACAAACTGGAGAAGAAGCATTCGCGAAGGCTCCAATCACCTCGAGTCTCACTGGGTGAAGCTCGTGGAAGTCAAGCAGAAACAGTGGAAAGAGAGTGCAGAATCTAGAATGTCCCACCCACCCGCCTCATCAAGTACCACCTGCCTCACCCGAGGCAGAGTCTGCGGCTCCAGGATTGGACTATTCAGCCACTGCAAAACCCATCTCCCTGGAATGGAAGCAAATCAATCTCGGCTCTGAGGGACTGCCAAAGACATTCCCCCATTCAGTAGGTGTGGGAACCAGAGGACAAAGCTTGTGGCAGGAGAACATCCTCTCTAAGGAGCCCCTTTCTATCATGATGGCCTGGCAGATGTGGCCACAGGTTATTGTTAACAATTCAAAAGTCTTCAGAGGGTGTTCCATCTCAAAGTGTCCTCATGGCTGCCCACCCCCTCTGACCTTTCTCCCTCCATTGCCTCCCCATTCCTCTCTCTTTTCCCTCCCATTGGATCTCCTTTCCCCTCGCCCTCTCTCCTAACTCCCCCCCCCCGCCATGTTCCATCCCCTCCTCCTTCCCCCATCCTCTCATTCCCCCCCCTCCAAACTCTCCACTGCCCTTCCCTCCTTATTCCTTCATCTTCCTCCCCTTCTCCCTCCAACCAGTTACCTCCCCTCCTCCCCTCCCCTCCTCCGCTTGCCCCTCTGCTCAACCCTTCCCTCTTACTCCCCTTCCCTGCTTATTCACCCCCTTGTCCTTCATCTCCCCTCATATTCCCCCTCATCCACCGTCCTCTCTTCCTACCTCATCTTCACTCCCACTCCTTCCCTTCACATCCCCCCTCCCTCTCCTCACCGCCAACTCTGCTCAACCCTCCCCTCTCTTCTCTTCCCACCTCACGTCACCCCCTTCTTCTCCTCTTCCTTCTCCTCCTTCTTCCCTCTCCCTCAGTTCTCTCCTTTCCTCCCTCCCTCCATGTCCCTTCTCATCCTCCCTCCACTCTTCCCTCCCACCATCCTGTCCCTTGAACCTTCTAATCCTTCTCTCTACCCTCCTCCCTCCCCCTTATTCCCACCTCCCCTTCCCATCCTCTTTTCTTCTCCCTTGTCCTGTCCATTCCCCTCCTCATCCTGCCTTCCCATAATCCTACCTGCTACTTCCCATCCCTCTCTCCTTCTCTCCTCCCCCTCCTCCTCCCCTTACCTCCCCTACTCCCTCCTCTCCTCTGGCTTAGATCCATTGAGACCCTTTAAGTTGCCAATTAAAGGCCACGTAAAGACCTTGTGCCTCCCCTGCTGCTCTAAAACATCAGGTGAGCGAATGCGGAAGAAAGGTGATCAGTCTGCAACTTTAACAGCTCAGGGTAAGAGGCGGGAAGAAAGGTGGTGGGGGAGGGAATGGGGGAGTTCCTCCTTTGCAGGGTTCCCTGTGCCCATTAGAAGCTGCCCACCCCACCGCCCCCCCCCCCCCCACCCCCTCACACACACACACAAGATAGAACCCTGACTCTGTTAAAAGCAAAATACTGCGGATGCTGAAATCTGAAACAAAAACAGAAAATGCTGGAAAATCTCAGCAGGTCTGACAGCATCCGTGGAGAGAGAATAGAGCCAATGTTTTGAGTCTGGAATCAAAGCGTTGGCTCTATTCTCTCTCCACAGTTGCTGTCAGACCTGCTGAGATTTTCCAACATTTTCTGTTTTTGTGGCGATCCTGACTCTGTGCCTCCTCCCCCATCCTCTAAAACATTACCACCCGCCCCCTTCCCCTCATCGCTGCAATCCCGATCCCTCTCCGACATCCCAGGAATTACCTCAAAGTCCAGCATCCATCTTCCTTCTCCTCTGGAACCATTGCAGTCCTGGTCGCAGCCACAACTGTGTCCTGGTGGTGTTGGGACTGCTCTGCTTCCAGTCTATCAGATTTTGAGGGCAGGACTTCCTATGCCTGAGGGGACGTATGTCCCGCTCTCACCTTGTTAAGGCTGCCTCCAGCGTATTAACATCGCGGGGGGGAGACTGTTTTTAAAGTCAGCGAGCTGCCAAACGACTTTTCATGAGGTGGAGATGCCGGCGTTGGACTGGGGTGGGCACAGTAAGAAATCTCACTCACCTGATGAAGGAGCAGCACTCCGAAAGCTTGTGATTCCAAATAAACCTGGTGTTGTGAGACTTCTTACTGAACTGACTTTTCAAACAGGGGTGCCACCCATCACCCTTCCCACCAAAGAATTCCGCCCACAGTTCTTGCCTCAGCCTGTATCCCTGGAAGTGAATTCCAACACCTCAAAACACTGTAAAAAAATTCCTCTATCCCTCTGTTCCCAACCTTTTCCTTTCACTCTTGTGCATTTGACCCCTTGGGACTTGACCCCTCAGCTGTTGGATACAGTTTGATTTTATCTATGCTGACCAACCCTTCTTTAATTTTAGACACTTCTATCAGATCACCCATAATCTGCACTGATGTAATGAAAAAAGCCTCAATTTTCAAGACTTTCTTTGTATTTCCTAATACCAGGGGCTATCCAAGTGAGTCTACATTATACCCTCTTTAAAGACTCGCTATCCTTGCTTTAAGTACTTTCAGGTGCTAGTTAGGTTTTATTTGTGGCTTCAATATTTTATGCCTTGTCATATAACCTAGAATTCCATTCACTCATCTTATGGCATTATGAACCTGAACTCTTCTCACAGCACAGTGGCACATTGCTGCCTCACAGCTCCAGGGACCTTGGTTCAATTCCAGCCTCGGGTCACTGTCTGTGTGGAGTTTGCACATTCTCCCCGTGTCTGCGTGGGTTTCCTCCGCCTGCTCCGGTTTCCTCCCACATTCCAGAGATGTGCGGGTCAGGTTGATGGACCACGCTAAATTGTCCCTTAGTGTCAGGGGGATTAGCAGGGTAATATGTGGGGCGAAGGCGATAGGGCCTGGGTGGGATTGTTGTTGGTGCAGGCTCGATGGGCCGAATGGCCTCCTTCTGCACAGTAGGGATTCTATTTGACAAACTTTCTCCAGTAATTTCTCATAATGTCTTGCCAAGAACAATAACAGTTGCATTTATATAGCAACTTTGATGTAAAACATCCTGAGGTGCTTCAAGAGCATTTTATTAAATAGATAGCCGTGTAGATCATAGATCATAGATGATCAAAATGGTAGGTTACCCACCCCACCTCCTCTATGATCTACGTGGCTCAATGTCACATTTTATTTAATAAAATGCCCGTTTTGATATTAGGAAATCAAATGCCAAACCTTTGATTTTCAAACCTGTGTTAACAATACGTTTTTCCCTCTTTATCAGACACCAAAATTTACCTACCACTGATGCTGAACAAACTGGCCTGTAAATCCTTGGATTAGTGTCATCTTCCATTTTGAAAATGGGTGCTACCTTGGCCATCCGTCCATTGTTCTGACACAGATCCATATCCTTTATGGCCCAGAAATAAAATTTATAGGACACGGCCATTTAAGATCCTAGGATATATTTCATTGGGCTTTGGCACATTGTCTTCCTTCAGCCTAACTTAATTAAACATTTTTCTTTTATCCATTGTGTTATCAGCCATCTTGTCCTCAGTCACTTCAAGATTCCCCCTCCCTCTCCGCTCCCCGATATCCTTCTCTTTGGTCGCAAATGCCTCTGCCATCTTTGATCAACATCTATAAATTGGCAATCTGTCTACTCAAAGAAGGATGGCTGATGTTGGACAAATACTTTAAAATGGCACTTTTTCCTCAAAAGTTTTAAAAGTCAACACCTGAAGCCATAGACAAAACCATGGTTAGAAGTACAAACTGAGTTTGCTATATGGGTAATGGAGAATTATAAAATCCCTACCGCACAGAAGGAGGCTATTTGGCCCATTGGATCTACACTGACTCTCTGACAGAGCATCTTATCTAGGCCTAATCCCTGTAACCCCATGTGTTTACCTCAATAATCCCCCTAATTTACACAATCTTTGGGCACTAAGGAGCAATTTAGCATGGCCAATCCACTGAAACAGCACATCTTTGGATTGTGGGAGGAAACTGGAGCATCCAGAGGAAACCCATGCAGACACGGGGAGAGTTAACCAAAGCTGTCCCAGGTCCCTGACACTATGGGGAAGAAGTGCTAACCACTGTGCCACCATGCCACGCAAGATATTACATGCAAAGGTTTGTATTCATATAGTGCCTTCCATTACCTAAGGGCATCCTAATGTGTTCAACAGCTAATGAAGAACCTTTTGAAGCTTAGTCGTTATTGTAATGTAAGGAAATGTGACAGCCATTTTGAATGCAGCAACCTTCCAACAACAGCACTGCAACAATGGTCAGATCATCTGTGAGGTGTTGGCTGATGGATAAATATTGTCAAGAATATGAATGAGAACTCTCTTAATCTTCAAAATAGTGCTCAGAGATCTTTTACATTCACCTGAGTTTAATGGCTCATCCAAAAAATGGCACCTCCGGCAGTGCAGCACTTCTTCAATACTGTATTGGAGTGTCAACCTAGATTATGTGCCCAAATCATTGGGATAGGACTCCAATTCACAATTTTAGGACTCATAAGAAATAGGAGCAGGAATTTGCTACTCGGCCTGTTGAGCCTGCTCCGTTATTCAGCTAGATCCTGGCTGATATTCTACCATCAACAACATTTTCCCACATTAGCCCCGTTTCCCATTTCCCTGGATATCTTTAATACTTAGAAATCTATCAATCTCTGTCCTGAGTTCAATGACTGAGCTTGCACAGTCCTCCGGGATGGAGAATTCCAAAGGCTCATCACCCACTGAGTGAAGAAATTCCTCTTCATCTTAGCCCTGAATAACCTATCTCTTATTCCAAGATTGTGTCTCCTAGTGCTGGATATCCCCCAGCCAAGGGAAACATCCTAGCCCGTAGCTAAGACTTGCATGGAGGTACCTGTTTCCCAGACGATCTGAACTGTGACAATGAAGCCAGGGTTTTAATCTGGTGTGGGAGGAACCCAGTCATCAGTGAACAAGCAAAGAAGTGAACAGGAAGGATTAACAGTCTGCTCTGACTCGAATCAGCTGAGTATTTTATCAGATGTGCTGCCATTTGATTTTATACATTTGCTCAGGGTTCTCTGCTGTTTTGCAATGTTGCTTTTGGGACTTCCTCGTACAATTATAGAACTCTCAGTGTCGGCTGAGCCATGGTAAGTGTGAGAGGGAGTTGAGAAGCTGCACTTTTAAATGGCACAGAACTCCCTCAACAGATGTTATATAAAACAAAAGCCCACAAATTGGCACGGTTTTAAAGAAGTGATCATTTCTACTTTCCTTGGCCGGAGCTGAATGATTTATACATCATTCCTGCCACCAGAATTCTGTTTCAAATGAGAAAAAAAATCACCTGATGCACAAAAGATATCCAATAAAAAATTCAGAAGAAGCTCTTTCACCCCTGACCGTGGAATTAGCTAGCGCAGGGAATAGCATTGGTGAATGGCACAGATGTCTTTAAGGGGGAGCGGGATATGTACATGAGGTAGAAAGGAGAGGGATATGCAGGTAGGATTAGGTGAAGTAAGGTGGGAGGAGGATGTGTGGGGTATCAACACCAGCATTGGCCCTCTTGCACCAAATGGCCTGTTACCGATTATAAGTACTCTTGTACTTCCTAAAAACAAGATTATGCAGATCGCCGGGTAATAGACTCAGACAAATACAAACATCTGGTTACATATTCAGCATGCAAGTATAATTCTTTTCATACTGAAGATCATCTCTATATTGGATGGAAAACTGCTACTTTCAATTTTGTTTTATTCATTCGTGGGACATGGGCGATGCTTGCTGGCTAGTATTTATTACTCATCCCCAGTTGCCCTTGTTCAGAGGGCAATTGAGAGTCAACCAAATAGCTGTGGCTCATATGTAGGCCAGACCAGGTAAGGATGGCAGATTTCCTTCCCTAAAAAAACATCAGAGAACTAAATATGTTTTTCCAACAATCGTTTCACGGTCATCAGTAGATTCTTAATTCCAGATTTTTTTTTAATGAATTCAAATTCCACCACCTGCCGTGGCAGGATTTAAACCCAGTCCCCAGAGCATCAGCGGAGTTGCTGGATCAATGGTCTAGTGATAATACCACTAGGCCATCAGGAAAGGACCAATTAGACAAAGATTAGATCACTCAGCCCTTGAGACTGTTCCACCCTTCAAGTTAATACTAGCTGACCTATATCCTAGCTTCATCCACCTGCCTTGGTTCTGAAACCCTTAATATTCTTGTCTGACAAATCCTCTCGGTCTCAACAGCTTTTTAGGGCAGAAAGTAAGTTCCAGGTTTCCACTACCCTCTGAATGAAGAAATGCTTTCCGACATCACCTTTAACATGATTAATTAATTAGTTAATTAAAGGCTCTGACAGCTACTTAAAATTGAATTACTGCACAGATTAATTCTCATTAAAATAAAACAATAGCGAGTGCCTGTTTTTCATCCAACCAGTCTGTTTATTGAAGAGATTCCATTTAGCACTGAAAAGGGTGATTCCAAAATTTAGATGATGCAGTGTGAGGAGCCTGGAATAAATATAATACTTCTTAAAATCTTATATCCAATGGCACTTCCTCTCAACATCTTTCCATAAAAAATGTCTATGTTCACATAGAGTCATAGAGTCATAGAGATTTACAGCATGGAACAGGCCCTTCGGCCCAACTTGTCCATGCCGCGCTTTCTTTTTAAACCCCTAAGCTAATCCCAATTGCCTGCATTCGGCCCATATCCCTCTGTACCCATCTTACCCATGTAACTATCTAAATGCTTTTTAAAAGACAAAATTATACCCACCTCTCCATTTATAAGAGAAACTGTATAAATGAATTTGTCATGCTGTAATTAGGAAGGAACTTAAATGTGGAATTAGGTGGGCTAAAAAGGGCCAGAAAATGTCTTTAACAAACAGGGTCAAGGAGAATCCCAAGGCTTTTTATGCTTATGTTAGGAGCAAGAGGGTAGTAAGAGAAAGAGTAGGCCTGTGGAAATGATTGAAAGGGTGCAGAGGAGATTTACAAGGATGTCGCCTGGATTGAGTGGCATGCCTTATGAGGATAGGCTGAGGGAGCTCGGTCTTTTCTCCTTGGAGAGACGTAGGATGAGAGGAGACCTAATAGAGATGTTGAGAGGCATAGATTGGGTGGACTCTCAGAGACTTTTTCCCAGGGTGGAAATGGCTGCTACGAGAGGAAACAGGTTTAAGGTGCTGGGGGTTAGGTACAGGGGAAATGTTAGGGAAGTTTTTCACACAGAGGTGGTGGACGAGTGGAATCGGCTGCCGTCAGTGGTGGTGGAGGCACACTCAATAGGGACTTGTAAGAGACTCTTGGATGAGTACATGGGACTTAATAGGATGGTGGGTTATAGGTAGGCCTAGAAGGTAGGGATATGTTCGGCACAACTTGTGGGACTGAAGGGCCTGTTTGTGCTGTAGTTTTTCTATGTTTCTATGTTTCTACTCAAGAACAATGGAGGGAAGTTATGTGTGGAACCATAGGAAGTGGGTGAGATCCTTAACGAATACTTTGTATCAGTATTCACCAAGGAAAAGGACATGACGGATGTTGAGGCCAGGGTAGGTGTGTGAACGCCTTAGAGAATTGAATATATCTTAAATTGCATTAAGGCAGACAAGTCCCCAGGGCCGGATGGTGTCCATCCCAGGTTACTGCAGGAGGCAAAGGGAAAAATTGCTGGGGCCTTAATAGATATCTTCACATCCTCTTTGACCACAGATGATGTTCCAGAGGACTGGAGAATAGCCAATGCTGTTCGCTTATTTAAGAAAGGTAGCAGGGATAATCCAGGAAATTATGGATCGGTAAGCCTGATATCAGTATCTCATGCAGTTTATATGGATTTCAGTAAGGCGTTTGACAAGGTCCCACATTGCAGACTGGTACTAAAACTAAAGTCACATGGGATTCGGAGTGGGCTGGCTAGATGGATACAGAACTGGCTTGGTTATAGAAGACAGAGAGTTGCGGTGGAAGGGTGTTTTTCAGAATGGAGATCTGTAGCTAGTGGTGTTCTGCAAGGATCAGTGCTGGGACCTCTTTTGTTTGTCATATATATAAATGATCTACAGGAGAATGTGGGTGGTCTGATGCGTAAGTTTGTAGATGACACGAAGATTGGTGGAGTTGCTGATCGTGCTGGGGATTGTCAGAGGATCAGCAACTCCACCAATCTTCGTGTCATCTACAAACCATCGATAGATTGGAGACTTGGGCACAGGAAGGCATGTAAAATCGTCAGCTCCAACGCATCCCTCCCTGATGAGCTCAATGCATTCTATGCCCATTTTGAGCAAGAGGTCAGCAGGAGCATGCCCTCCACCCTGGAAGCCGTGGATGAACCTGTATCCAGGGTCACCATTGCAGATGTCAGAGCAGCTTTCTCGAAGATCAACCCACGGAAAGCGACTGGCCCGGATGGGGTACCTGGACTAGCACTCAGATCCTGCACGGATCAGCAGGCGGGGATATTTGCCGACATCTTCAACCTCTCTTTACAACAATCTGAGGTCCGTATCTGCTTTAAGAAGATGACCAGCATCCCGGTACCGAAGAAAAACCAAGCAGCGTGCCTTAATAACTATCGTCTGGTGGCTCTGACATCCATCATTATGAAGTGCTTCGAACGGCTAGTCATGGCATGAATCAATTCCAGTCTCCCAGGCTACCTGGATCCACTACAGTTTGCCGACCGCTGCAACAGGTCCGCAGCAGATGCCATCTCCATGGCCCTGCACTCAACCCTGGAACACCTAGATAACAAAGACACCTATGTCAGACTCCTATTTATTGACTATAGCTCAGCCTTCAACACCATTATTCCGACAAAACTCATCTCCAAACTCCGTGGCCTGGGCCTCGGCTCCTTTCTCTGCAAGTGAATCCTGAACTTCCCAACTCACAGACCACAATCAGTAAGGATAGGCAACAACACTCCTCCATGGTCATCCTCAACACCGGTGCTCCACAAAGCTGTGTTCTACTATACTCCTTATACACCTATGACTGTGTGGAGAAATTTCCCTCCAATTCAATTTTCAAGTTTGCTGACAACATCACCGTAGTGGGGTAGATCTCAAACAATGACGAGACAGAGTACAGGAATGAGATAGAGAATCTGGTGAACTGGTGTGGCGACAATATTCTCTCCCTCAACGTCAACAAAACAAAGGAGATTGTCATCGACTTCAGGAAGCGTAGTGGAGAACATGCCCCTCTCTACATCAATGGGACAAAGTAGAAATGGTCGAGAGCTTCGGGTTTTTAGGTGTCCAGATCACCAACAACTGTCCTGGTCCCCCATGCCGACACTATAGTTAAGAAAGCCCACCAATGCCTCTACTTTCTCAGAAGACTAAGGAAATTTGGCATGTTAGCTATGACTCTCACCAACCTTTACAGATGCGCCATAGAAAGTATTCTTCCTGGTTGTATCACAGCTTGGTATGGCTCCTGCTCTGCCCAAGACCGCAAGGAACTACAAAAGATCGTGAATGTAGCCCAATACATCACGCAAACCAGCCTCCCATCCATTGACTCTGTCTACACTTCCTGCTGTCTCAGCAAAGCAGTCAGCATTATTAAGGACTCCATGCACTCCAGACGTTCTCTCTTCCACCTTCTTCCGTCGGGAAAAAGATACAAAAGCCTGAGGTCATGTACCAACTAACTCAAGAACAGCTTCTTCCCTGCTGCCATGAGACTTTTGAATGGACCTACCTTGCATTAAGTTGATCTTTCTCTGCACCCTAGATATGACTGTTACACTACATTCTGCACTCTTTTGTTTCTTTCTCTATGAACGGTATGCGTTGTCTGTATAGTGCGCAAGAAACAATACTTTTCACTGTATGCTAATACAATAATAAATCAAATCAAATCAAGAAATGGCAGATGGAGTTTAATCCGGACAAATGCGAGGTGTTGCATTGTGGAGGATCACATTTAGGTGTGAATAATATTGTAAATGGCAGGACCCTTAGGAACATTAACATACAGAGGGATCTGGGCCTGTAGGCCTACAGTTCCCTCAAATTGGCAACACAGGTAGCCAAGGTGATTAAGAAGGTATAAGGCATGCTTGCCTTCATCAGCCGGGGCATTGAATACAAGAGTCAGGAAATCATGTTGCAGCTATATAAAACCTTGTTTAGGCCGCATTTGGAGTATTACATGCAGTTCTGGGGGCACAGGCTGGCACTACCAAGGTGCCAATGCCCAGGGGGCACCACCGCCCACTGCCCGACCCTCTGGGGGGCCCCAACTACCTCCCCTTCACTCCAGCGGGGTCGGGCTGCTAGTTCCCCAAAGGTAGGAAGCTATAGTAATCCACGCTGGAATGAACTACTCTGGTGGGGCAGAGGGGGTGCGGGGAGGGGGGGGGGGGTGGGGGGGAGATGCTAGCGGGCCCGGAGACTTCAGTCCTGGACCCGCCAATTCCATTTGAAGTATATGGTAATTAGTATTACCATAATTTATGCGCCTCCCCACTGATTTCCGGCACAAATGTAACGCTGCCGGAAATCTGGCGCTGGGAGAAGCTAATGCGCCGGGACATCCAGCGCGGATCCCACGCATCGGACACCACTGGAATCTCCCAGCCCGCTGCGCTAATTTTTTAGTGCAGCGGGATGGGAGAATCGCCCCTGGGGACGCTCCCTCCCTTTGGACGGTTCTATTTTACAAACTGTTTCCTTACTTACAAAGATGTAATGAGGGTCATTGGGCGGGATTTTCCACCACCCCCACCCCATGTTTTGTGGTAGTGGAGGCGGCCACCATTGGCTGACGGTGGGATCCTCAGTCCCTTCGCTGTCAACTGGTTTTCCCATTGTTTGACCCCTCTATCGCCGGGCAACCGGAGCCAGAAGATCCCACCATGGAAATAGCCAGAAAAGTTTGGTCATTATGTTTGGGGCCTAGAGAATTAAATGTATTGCTCTCTCCCTCACTTACCCCTATAAATACTTTCTACAAATAGAGCAGTCAAGAGGATTCAATGTAAAAAAGCATGAGTTTGAGACTTCAGCTGGGATTTTACGACCTCGCTCGAGTGAGGCCCGTAAAATCCCACCCAGGCCAACAGAGAATTCTGTTCTGTGAGCCTCGCCCACCCCGATTCTGGGCCGGGCGAGGCGCTAAAACCCCGGCCTTAGAATAAGTATAATGAAGGGATGAAGTAATATTCGAGAGTAAGATCATGCGGATATGCATGGATGTACCTTAAGCAAAATAGGCCGGCTTAAGGGAAAGAGAGAGTTAAAAAAAAAAGTAGAAGGAACAGGGTAGTGAGAAATCCGATGTGGCAGGATTGCAGTGTTTACTTGCAAATATGGAAGTGATTAGAAAGATGGTTGGAAGATGGTTTAAGTAGAATGGAGGGACATGATGGTGTAACCTTGACAGAAACTTGGCTTTAGTTAGGGCGAGACTGGGAATTAAGTGTTCCTGATGATAACATTTTCAGGAGGGACAGAGAAGGAAAAAAAAAGGCAGGAGTGACTTTATTAAAGGCACAATTTCACCGTAGAAAGTTATATTAACGTGGGTGCTTGGATAGATGTAAGATGTGATGAAAAATATATTCCATTACTGGAAATGAAGTACAGACTATTGAATAGTGCAAAATAAACTGAGGGCAAGCTCTGTGGGTAGTCAAAGGGGGTTTGCATTATAGGTGTTGCAATTATGGGCATTATCTTAAGGACAAAGTTTGTCAAAATAAGGAGTTCTTCGAAAACCTCGGGCGCTGTTTCCTTTTGGAATACATTACGTGTCCATCATGGAAGGATACAGTGCTGGATCTGGCTCTATGTAATGAAGCAGTACAGGGGAGTGGCTGGAAGCATAGGGGAATAGCTGGGGGCAAAGAGGGCATGCAACCTAATTAGACTGAAAGTAGTTCAAAGGGATGGCAGAGTCGAAGATAAAGCTACCGGACTGAAAACTGGCTAATTTCAATGGGATGAACTGGGACATGGCATGAATAAATTAAGTTGTATAAAAATAGCAGCATAAACTTTGGAAAATATTTAACTGTAAGACGTTTAAGTGCAGGTTAAAGACATTCTGACTGGGAGTAAAGGGGATAAACAGAGCGATTACAGCAAAAATAGGAGGCATGTGATATATCAAGGATGATAATAGCAAATGATGAAAAATATAAGAGGTAAAGCAAAAGAAGCAAAAAAGGGGTTGAGGAAGACTGAGAGGAAAATTGAAATAATAAAAGCCTTTTTGTAGTAGCTCGCCCTTTTTAGGGGTGTGTGTGTGTGTGTGTCAGAAAGGTCATGTGACCTGATCATCCAATGGGAAATGAGCATGGGGTCCTTGAGGCTGAGCACAGGCTTTTTGCAGCCAGAGTAACCCTGTTGCTGTGGAATGAAGACATATATTACAGTGCTCTGTCAATAGTAATAAACCTGGTGTTGTTCATACATTAACTGGTGGTCGACAATCATTGCATTTTCTACACTTGTACAAACATACAAGAAGGAAAAGAATGGTCAAAAATTGGATGGGGCCACCTAGATACAAAGGATGTCACCTTCTCCTGAGCGTGAAGGAATGACAGAGGCTCTTAATATGTATTAAGAAGGCGAAAGTAATAGAGGAGAAATATCCAAGAGCCAGTATTGGAAGAAAAGCACAAGAGTTGGGGGGGGGGGGGAGGTGTGGACACCATGCAAAGACCTGTTGACCTCAGATGGGATTTTCCGGTTTTGGGGCGAGCGTGCTGGAAATTCCCACCGAAGAATTCACTAGTCCCAGATGCAGTTCAGAACACTGAGGGAGGAGAGGAAGGTGATAGCAGAAGAATTGATCAAAGCATGGCCATTATTTGAAGGAGAGTTGTTCAAAACTAATCTGTGGAAACAATATTTCAGTGAGTGGTCAATCTCAAGCTTCTGAGGGATGCAATGAAAACAGTTAGTACTGAATCATTCAAACATGAATAGGTTTCTTTCAGAAAATAATAATTTGGGATACAATATATGACTAATTTGAGACTTGACGTGTGGCAAGTGTAGCATTGATGGGAGGAACAAGTGAATTTAGACCAACGTTCCCAAGACTCTCCACCACTTGGGATTTTTTTCACCTCACGACTGAATCTATTGTGGACTCATTGGTAGAGATTGATTGCTGTCATCAGCCAACAACTCCATTATCATTGGATCCTGTGACTACCAGGATGGTATCGAGTGAATTAGATCAATGTTGATCATGGCACGGTGGCGCAATGGTTAGCACTGCTGCCTCACAGCACCAGGGACCCAGGTTCGATTTCCAGCTTGGGTCACTGTCTGTGTGGTGTTTGCATGTTCTCCCTGGGTCTGCGTGGGTTTCCTCCGGGTGCTCTGGTTTCCTCCCACAATCCAATGATGTGCAGGTTCGGTGGGTTGGCCATGCTAAATTACCCCTTCGTGTCAGGGGACTGGCTAGGGTAAATGCATGGGGTTATGGGGATAGGGCCTGGGTGGGATTCTGGTTAGTGCGGTCTCAATGGGCTGAAGGCCTCCTTCTGCACTGTAGGGATTCTATGGAATTCTATGATTTTCCAATTCCTATGTTCCTCTCCCAGGGGATTGTATGGCTGTCAGTGAGTGAGGAGGCCTTGAGGAAAATGATGCTCAGTCACACCCCTACAGCATGGAACATCTTTTATAGACCATTTGGTCATATTTATATGCTCATAAGCGGAAGAGCGGAGAGTGTGGTGTATTACAATTCTAGTCCCATTTTTGGACCTATTTGTAATCAGGCGTATCTCCCGATTAACTCCCTTAACTTCAGCTAGAGGGAGTCAAACTCAAGGACATGGACATGAGTCCCCTGAACCTAAACAGCCTTCATGCAAAGGAAAGGAATCAGTGAATATTATTACCTTTTCCCTGATAGCCATAATTTCAAATAGTTTTTAGCTAGATTGTAGATTTCCAGATATTCTAAGGGTCCAGATGAAATTCCTCAGTAAATATTCCCCCCACCAAACCGGAATAGGAGTTGGATTCCTTTAGTTATTGATACAGAAGACCAAGTGAGACCATTTAAATTAAAAACACACAGAAATTTATTATAATAAGCAAACAGCAATTTGATGGTTATATGAAAAGTATATATTGCAAAACTCTGTACACCCCAAAACAGAAAAGGTAGCAAATCCAAAATTTAAACTTTACTTGCTACAGACATAATACTTCTAAAAGAAGAAAAGAATTTCCATCAAATATTAAAGTAAGGTTACCTAAATCCCAAGTGCATTTGTTTTTTTAATTTATTCTTTCACAGGTATCACTTACAAGGCCAGCATTTGTTGCCCATCCGTAATCACCCTTGAACTGAATGGTTTGCGTTTCTGTGAGTCCAGAGTCACATGTAGGCCAGACCAGGTAAAGATGGGATGACAGAGTTTTTCCCTAAGAGACATCAGTGAATCAAAGTAGGTTTTTATGAACAATCAATGATAGTTTCATGGTCACTATTACTGAGGCTAGTTCTCAATTCCAGACTTACTCATTGAATAATTCATTCATTGAATAATATCCAAAGATGTGTGGGTTGGGTGGATTGACCATGCTAAATTGCCCCTTAGTGGGGGACTGGATAGGGCAAATGCATGGGGTTGCGGGGATGAGGCCTGGGTGGGATTGTGGTCGGTGCAGACTCGATGGGCTGAATGGCCTCCTTCTGCACTGTAGGTTTCTGTGATTCTATGAATTTAAATTCCACCAGCTGCCTGGTGGGTTTTGAATTCACGTGACTTGGGCTTCTGCATCGCCAACCCAGTGACATTACCATTATGTTACCATTGGCTTTGAAACAAATTGAAAACAAATCTGACCTTATTCAAATTATGTTCCAATATTCACAGAAAATGTTTGAGGTTGTATAGTTATTGGTTACAAGGAAGATGTTTATTCGATTCCTAATAGACCATTCACTATCGATATCCCATATTTAGTGAAAGTACCACCTATTATATTGAAGGTGTCTGTTTAATTTCTACAAAATGTTATTTTGAATTTATTGTTGCAAACTGGACCTTAGCAATAATATTGTTGGTCAATTTTGCTGAGTCCAAGTATAGCGTCCAGCAAGCCAAATATTCTTCTATCTGATTGTGGTTTTAATTATTGCACTGTGTCTACATACAATAGAGAACCATTAAATATGTAGGTGTGTCTATTTTCTTATCAGTAAATTCACATTGTTGTGAAGGGAGTTAACCATTCTGGATTGTAACCTCAGAGCTCCAGAACAGTGTAACTGCAGAGTACCCCAAAGATGCACTGGAGATCCCTCCACCAGAGGCTCCCAGCTAAGGTTTACCTGGCAATTATCCAGGAAGTGTGAACTTCCAATGGGCAATTACCCTGCACTGGGAACCATCCCAGAGTGTGATTTAAATTGCAAACTTCAGATAGTTCCGACTGTGCTACATCAATAGTTACCCAGAAAAAATTAGAAGAATTAAAACCACTTCTAACTTCTGGGCGACTATTGCACAGACTCACACCAACCCCTACGAGACTCATCCCACACATCCAAACTGTAAGTTTTTCGGGCAACACCAACGCATATAAGGACTGTAAAACGCACATTGGCCATTTAAATGGTAGAAGTGACCACACTTGGCTGCAGGAACTGGCTGTTTTCTCCCAGCAGGCTCAGCCCTGCCTGTGTGAAGAAAGGGTGCCTCCAGTCGAACTCACAAATGGTCAGGGTCCAGACAGGCTGCTGATTAGATTAACTGAATCACAAAGGGAGCAGATGACATCACCAGACCAGACCCGCATCGAGATTGGAAGATCGATACCAACCACAATGTACCTGCATAAGATACAATAGATACGATAATGGGGCTATCCAGCAGTAAGGAGAAACCCATCTCCATGATGGGAAAGCAATCTGTAAGCCCCGGTAAAGTGATTAGGAACATTGATGGGCCATTCATACTGGACAAGGCAGTCTCAGCCGTTTGTGATTTCAATTGACTGTGCTATCACTGAGGCTGATAGCGATCCAGGACCATTGTTCTTGCAATTGCCGGTGGGGGCGGAGTTCACGGGACTTTTGAAATCTGAACTTTAAAAAGTGTGGCTTCGCAGCCATTCTCTCTCTTTCTCTTCGGACCCGCATGGCAACTCTCTCACCCTCCTGAACTGCGTTGCAGACAGCAGTTTTCCAGCACACAGCCAGCCCAGAAGGTCAAGGTCAGCTCAACTGAGTATTTCCTAGTAATTCATGAAGTTCCCAAGGGTAACATAGCAGTGGAGGCTTTTGTGGGAATGGTGGGTGCATGAACCTTTTCATCGTATAAGATATTGCTAACACTGTTTAAAGTTAGAATTTACGTTGTGCCCGTTTAGTTTTGTTCCCATAGTCATAGTTATAGAGTATAAGATACCTATATGTTGATTTCTGGTGTTGATGAGGTTTAATTTTGGTGTTTACATAGAACATAGAACAGTACAGCACAGAACAGGCCCTTCAGCCCACAATGTTGTGCCGAGCTTTGTCTGAAACCCAGATCAAGCTATTTCCTCCCTATCATCCTGAAGTACTCCATGTGACTATCCAATAGCTTCTTAAATGTTCCTAAAGTTTCTGACTCCAGTATCCCTGCAGGCAGTCCATTCCACACCCCAACCACTCTCTGAGTAAAAAACCTACCTCGGACATCCTTCCTATATCTCCCACCATGAACCCTATAGTTATGCCCCCTAGTTACCACTCCATTCAACCGAGGAAATAGTCTTTGAACGTTCACTCTATCTATCCCCCTCATCATCTTATAAACCTCTATCAAGTCTCCTCTCAACCTCCTCCGCTCCAAAGAGAAAAGCCCAAGTTCCCTCAACCTTTCCTCATAAGACCTACCCTCCAAACCAGGCAGCTTCCTGGTAAATCTCCTTTGCAATCTTTCCAATAAAAGATATATGATTTGAACTCGATTGGAGCCCATCTTGCTCTTTCATTTTCTCATCAGCTATCTCTGGTCGGGTCACATTTTAATATCCCTTACCATAATTCCGGAGTTGAGAACCGAGGGTACTCTGGGCGATTCGAACCCGCCCACTCA
Organism: Mustelus asterias; assembly: GCF_964213995.1. Classification (NCBI taxonomy): domain Eukaryota; kingdom Metazoa; phylum Chordata; class Chondrichthyes; order Carcharhiniformes; family Triakidae; genus Mustelus; species Mustelus asterias. Next base: position 118,176,165 of record NC_135809.1, read on the forward strand.
GGAAAGGCTGCCAGGTAGTGGATAGGCAGCAGTTTCCTTTTCTCTCTCTTGGGGGCGCTACTCTAGTGAAGTAGGCGCAAGGTGGCCGTTGTTCCATCGGCGAGAGAGAGAATCACTCGGGCATTGATGGGGTTTGGGTAATGGAGAACCAAACCTAAAATAAGCCCACAAGTGGAGTTAAAAAGAGGGAGCCCGCTACAAAACCCTCCGGGGACTCCCCCATCACAATCCCATCACTAGCCGCCCCACCCCCTCCATCTCACCAGACTTTCCACCCCCCATTTCCATCTCCCACAGTACTCTTCTCCCCCACCCTCTCCAATGGGACTCCTCCCAACTCTAACTATTCCCCGAGGCCCGACCTAACTTTGCCTCTGCCAACTGCCCAACCCTCCCCTTACCCAAGTGTCAGCCCCACCCCGACCGTTGGACTCTGCCCCTCCCCTGACTTATAGCCCACGAGTGCATGGCAACCCCCCACCCCCACCAACCAAGTGCTCAACTCCCCCCTTCCCCAACTGGTGAACGCCCAAGTGCCCAACCCTGCCTGAGTGGTGACTCCCCCAGTGCCCAACCCCAGTGAGTGCCCAAACCTCCCCCACAGGGAGTGCCTGACACAGTCGCCCCCACAATTTCCAACCACTTACCTAACAAACCTACAATCTCCCTGGCTTGAAAATGGCTGGACCTTCAAACCTACCTGTGCCATAGAAAAAGGGGACGTGGCCTCCTTGCGTTTAAACCTGAAGCCCTTGGCAGAAGGCCCTGGGAGCGCACCATCCTGAACAGTTCTCACCTGGCCTTAGTCGGAAGGAGCGACAAGAAAAGAATAGGAAAGATCTTAAGGTAAAAATGTAGGAGTGGAGTGACAATTTGACTTGGATTGCCACTCCGAGGAAGTACAGGCCCACATTTGCAAGCTTGTTTTGGCTCCTGTTAAAAATGTTTTACTGTGACTTCACCCAAGGAAACTTTTAACCTATTATTCCTGTATTAATTCCGTATTATTTGACCCTCATTCCTTCACAAGAGAGTTGGAACAGGTATGTAAATCTTTAACAGTGAGTGTATAGAGAGAGAAATCTGTCAGCTGGCAAGATCCTGTTCTGACACCCCATTATAGGAAATATGTTAGGGCCACGGAAAGGGTACAGCGAAGGTTCATTGGAACAACACCAAAAATGAGAACTTATTATTATAAAGAAAAGCATGACTGTTTCAGCTGAGGCTTTTCCAAACTGAAAGAGAAAAGGTTAAGGGGAGGCCTGATAGAAGTCTTGTTGAAATGATGAAATGTTTAGAAACTCACTGTGAAAATGAAATGAATGATTGGGAATGGGGAGAAGTTGGAGATTGATTTTATTTACATGGAATATTATTTGTCATAGAATCCCTATAGTACAGAAGGAGACCATTCGGCCAATCGAGTCTGTACTGATCACAATCCCACCCAGGCCCTCCTCCCATAACCCCATGCATTTACCCTGCTATTCCCCCTGACACTAGAGTCAATTTAGTATGGCCAATCAACCTAACCTGCACATTTTTGGACTGTGGGAGGAAACCGGAGCACCCGGAAGAAACCTACACAGACCCGGGGAGGAAGTGCAAACTCCACAAAGACAGTGACCCGAGGTCAGAATTGAACCTGAGATCCTGGCGCTGTGAGGCATCAGTGCTAACCACTGTGCCACCCTTTGAGCATTTAATCTTTTAGCACAAGTGGCTGCTGAGGCAAGGACCCCAATGTCACTTAGAAGGGATTTCAATCAGTATTCTGAAAAAGAAAATATGAAAGGATTAAAAAATATAAATTTACTCTTGGGCTCTGGCTGTCGTTGGCAAGGCTGGCTTTTTGTCCCCATCTGTAGTTGCCTTTGAGAAGGTGGAAGTGATGGATCTTTAGGCAATACGGAGCAAGTGCTCCAATTGTGAGATAGGTCAGACACAAGCACAAAGGACTTAATGCACGAAGTGGCCATTTTAAAACAACCAGTAGAATGGCACAGTGGAATTAGCAAATGGCTTAACTTTACACTTCACTGGAAGTCGGTGGAGAATGATGTTGGGTGGGTTGCAAATCTGGCATACCATCAGATCCCGTGGGTCTCTCGATGGGTGCGGACCTGGGTTAAAATTGCTCCAATATTTTCTATGATGCATGGGATGGTGAAAGTGGGACAAAAATAGAAAATGCTGGAAAATCCCAGCAGGTCTGACAGCATCTGCGGAGAGAAGATAGAGCCAATGTTTTGAGTCTGTGGAGAGAGAATAGAGCTAACATTTCCAGTCTGGATGCCAGACTCGAAATGTTTGCCCTATTCCCTCTCCACGGAGGCTATCAGACCTGCTGTGATTTTCCAGCATTTTCTGTTTTTGTTTCAGATTCCAGCATCCGCAGTGATTTGCCTTTATCAAGGGGAGAGTGAGAGTGGCTTCAGTTTTTTTTTATTTAATTCGTTTCACGCCTGGTCTGGTTTTTCTCTTCGAATTAGTCTGTCCACCTTCTCTCCACGACCTTGTAGAGGACGGATCGGTCCAATGCTCCGTGAGGCACTGTGGGCGAGAGTTTGCTTCCTTCGAAAGCCCGTTCACTTCCAGAGGTTTGAAATCAGACCAGTATTATGCCACTGCTCTGTGCGCCATCCACTGGCCTCTCAGTTGACATCAATGGAAGCTACGGTTTAAATCTCAGGAACATGAACCCAAGTCTCTCCTGCTGAAGATAGAGATCGTCCTGAGAGACCTTCAATTTCCTGGATCAGTGATGAAAAATATCTTGCAGATGTTTTTAGTGTGCGCTGTCTATTAGTTTAAGTAACGTGGTGAAAGCTCAGCCGCAGTAATGGTCCTGATAATTTAGTGCTCCCATCCTCTCAATGAACTGTTTTTATCGTGTGGAACGAACAGCACAGAAACAGGCCATTTGGCCCATCTCGTCCATGCTGGCGTTTGTACTCCCGCGGCTGTGACTTGACGGATTACTGTTTAAAACTGAAAAGGAGATCAACATATTTTTTCAGCGTCCATAAAACATGTAACTTTTATTTGCGTTGTGCACTTCCCCGCTCTTCATTTGTGCACTGTCCGATTGAATTAGTCGTAACCCAGTCTGTGAACACATGCCAGTTACTCACTACTGTATTTTGGAAATAAGTTATTACATGTCAGCAAGATGAGAGGGGGATAGATACAGTTGGCATCAAAAGTTATCAGGATAATGAAATACAGCATCAAGAAACACAGTCCGGGAGAGGTAATGAAGACCTGGTTCTTGAAAGAAACCAGAAGCCAGTTGTTAACCTGACTCTAGTCCAAAAATCCTAGGCCTGAAATGATATTTTGCAATAGAAGCCATAAAGAAAGCAGTCTGAGAGATATGGTTCCTTTAAAAATAAGAGGGGAGAGCACAAGAGAACAAGAAAACTGGCGTCCTGTCAGCAACTTTCATTGAGAAAATGTAACAAACAACAAAAACCATGGCAGAAATTCTTCAACTATTCCTCGCCCTCTGCTCTCACCTCAGCGGCCCAGCAGCTTGTGATTGATTCGCGCTATTAACATTCCCCTCCCCTTACAGTAGTAGCTCTCTCCCCGCTGTTTGAGAGATTCAGCGGACTCACACAGGAACTAACTGCCCGCTCCCGGGCCCAGCCCCTCGCCCAGGCAAACCAGCCAGGCCAGCTGCCTCTCGTCTTGCGCTTACACTGCACTTTCATTGTGTCAGCGGGGGGAAAGTCACCGCGGTGAGAGAGTGGTGTGGCGAGAGGTGTTCTGTCATTCCCTCAACTGTGCGATGATGTAAAAAAGGCTTTTGCCTCCGCCTTGTCAGAATATCCAGTTTAAGTGCCTCACACCACTGCTGAGCTCACTGACTGCAAGGGATGTTTAGGAAATGTCTAAATACGCAGCTTTACCCCAATAAGATATGTAATTCAATTAAATTAGCTCATACCTAAAATACAGCCAAACCTACATTAAATGTGTAATTTCTATTCAATGATTTTTTTTTTCTATTGATAAACTCCACTTCAGAGGAACATAGGATCCTAAGAACAGGAGGAAGGCATTCGGCCTCTGGAGCCTGCTCTGCCATTAGCTAATGGCTAATCAATGAGGGGGGGGTTTTGGCCTCCCTTCCATAGCTCAGCTGGTAGAGCGGAGGACTGTAGATGATTCAAACTGACATCCTTAGGTCGTTGGTTCAATTCCAGCTCGAAGGAAGCCCAATATTCACTTTGGGGCATTTTGAGGCGGCGTAGTGGTAGCGTTGTTGGACTCATAATCCAGAGATCCAGGCTAATGCTCTGGGGACACGAGTTCCAATCCCACCACAGCAGCTGTTGGAATTTAAAAGCGGTAGCTTGTCTCAGTAATAGAAGAAGGAGTAGGCCATTCGGTCCTTCGAGCTGCTCTGTGTTTCTCCTGGTGAGAGATGACACGCTGTTTGCCAGTGGCGGGATCTCCTGGTCCCGCCGCTGCCAGTGGGATTTCCCATTGATTGCACCCCACGTCGCCAGAAAACCCGCAGCAGGGATGCGCTGTTGGCAGCACCGGAAGATCCCGCCGGTGTGAGCAGCCGGAAAATTTCAGCCGTTTTTTTAACCCCATCTACCCACTTTTGTTCCGTAACCATAACCATCCGTAACCATACCCTTGCCTTGAAGAACCATTTCAATCTCAGTTTTGAGATTTTCAGTTGGGCCCCCACCTCAACAGCCTTTTGGGAGAAAGCGCTCCAGATTTCTACTACCCTCCTTGTGAAGAAGTGATTCCTGACATTGCCTTTCAATGGGATGGCTCTAATTTTAATTTTCCTCCCCATTCAGGACTTCCCCCAGCAGCAGAAATAGTTAACTTCTATCAACCCTATCAAATCCTTGGATCATCTGAAACATCCCAAGTAAATCACCCCTTCATCTTCCATTTCAAAGAAGTATAAGCCAATCTTATGAATCATAGAATCCTACAGTGCAGAAAGAGGCCATTCAGCCCATCAAGTCTGCACCAACCACAATCCCACCCAGGCCCTATCCACATATCCCTACATATTTACCCACTAACCCCTCTAACCTATGCATCCCGGGACACTGAGGGGCAATTTAGAATGGCCAATCAACCTAGCCCGCACATCTTTGGACTGTGGGAGGAAACCGGAGCACCCGGAGGAAACCCACGCAGACACGGGGAGAATGTGCAAACTCCACACAGACAGCGACCCGAGCCAGGATTCGAACCCAGGTCCCTGGAGCTGTGAAGCAGCAGTGCTAACCACTGCGCTACCGTGCAATGCAACAGCAATTCAGCAGAGTTTATGGCACATGAGCTCGAACTGGATCTGCTAGGTGTGCAACAGCCAAACCGGCAATTCTTGAAGGGACTATTGGTTAATGGAACCAACGGTTGAAGGGACCACTAGATACCAGGACTACTGGATAAAGGGGTCGCTGTTTAAAGGAGACGCTAGTTCATTGGGACCACTGGCTAAAGCAACTACTAGTTTAAGGTACTGCTGGTTAATGGGATAGCTAGAAGCCGCTGAGAAAAGGTGCAAAGATGTGTGTAAACAGTTGTGTTTTGTGGTCTGCTCCTCCCGGTTAGCGGTGGGGCTTTGCTGGAGCTCTGGGATTGCCTACACCCAGCTTACCCTGCCCCAGCATCATCACGCTTCCTTGGCAGAACCCACCTGAGGCTCCTGCCAGCCTCATGACTGGCTCAAACCTGCTCCTTCTGGGTACCTGGTGTCATATTTGGCAGAAGGTTTATGCCAAATCAGCACTCAAAATGATCTAGTTAATTAAGCGTGCCTGCTTCCAGATTTGGTGAGGGCCTTAAATAAATGGTCAATTACCTCTCAAAGTCTATGTGATGTTCACAATCACTGAGTGAATGAATAGGCTTTCTTTAAACGCAGAAATAATCAACTTTCTAATGACCCCTGTAGAAAAATGGTTAATGGCAAGCCGGCAGTTGCGGACTAACCTTTTAACACCAAGCCCGTGGTTACAAAATCTATGCAGGATCAGCACAGAGCTTGGTAAAGCCTGACATGATCCCAAGAATAATAGCCCACCAAGACACTGATTTAGTGTGTACCACCACTTTCCGTTTACTTAATCAGGAGTTCTATCAGGGAGATTCTAATCCCTTAATGGTTCTTGGTGTTTATTGAGTGCATCTTCGGATATTCCGCAATTGCAAGCCATTCAATGATGTTCAGGTCATCCGCTGTTATCTTATCAGTAAGCTGACTCCTCACAAGCTGTCTAGCAGTTTGGTAAAACAAAATTAATGTTGAATCATATATTTCTCATTTACCAGACAGTCTGGTCAGCAAGGATTAGGAAAATCTTGATCGATGGTGATACAGATCAGTGATGTTATATTGGAGCTGTTAACAGCAAAGTAGTCCTGACCCATTTCTCCAATGATCACAACTTTGATGAAGAGTTTTCACCAAGACTTTAATACCTATAAAAGGCTTGCACAATCAGTAAATGTATAAATAGCCTGGAGTGTTCACCCCACAATCACAGAGTCACCTGATAGGATTTAAAGGGAAACTTTGAGACAGGGAAAGCAATTTACTCACATGTGCACCCAGTTACACTGGCCCCCGGTTAAGCCATGCCTCAAATTTAAAATTCTCTTCCTTGTATTCAAATTGCTATTTTGCCTCACTCCTGCCTTTTCCTTTAAATCTCCTCCAGCCCTGCAACCCCAACCACCTTCTCAAGACCTCTGAGCTTCTCCAATACAATTACACAGTGGTTAGCACTGCTGCCTCACAGCACCAGAGACCTGGGTTCAATTCTTGGCTTGGGTCACTGTTTGTATGGAGTCTGCACGTCCTCCCCGTGTCTGCGTGGGTTTTCCTCCGGGTGCTCCGGTTTCCTCCCACAGTCCAAAAGATGTGCTGGTTAGGTGTATTGGCCATGCTGAATTCTCCCTCCGTGTACCCGAACAGGCGCTGGAGTGTGGCGACTAGGGGATTTTCACAGCAACTTCATTGCAGTGTTAATGTAAGCCTACTTGTGACACTAATAAGCAAACTTTAAAACTTTGGCCTGATTTTCACCTCTCCACCACTGGTGTCCATGCCATCAGCTGCCCAGACGCTAAGCTCTGGAATTCCCTCCCTAAACTTCTCTATGTTTTTCCCATCCTTAAAGGTGCTCCTTCAAACCTATCTTTTTTGACCAAGCTGTTCGTCATCTCGTCCTAATATCTCTTTAAGTGGCCCAGTGTCAAATTTTGTTTGGTAATCACTCCTGTGAAGCAGCTCGGGACATTTTACGACATTATAGAATCCCTACAGTGCAGAAGGAGGCCATTCGGCCCATCAAGTCTGCACCGACCACAATCCAACCCAGCCCCTATCCCCATATCCCTACCTATTAACCCTACTAACCTCTCAACACTAAGGGGCAATTTAGCATAGCCAATCAATCTAACCCGCACATCTTTGGACTGTGGGAGGAAACCGGAGCACCCGGAGGAAACCCACGCAGACATGGGGAGAATGTGCAAACTCTACACAGACAGTGACCCAAGCCGGGAAATGAACCCAGGTTCCCGGCACTGTGAGGCAGCAGCGCTAACCACTGTGCCACCGTGCCGCCCCATTAAAGGTGTTGCTGAGATTGAATTAAGTGTGTACCAGATACAAATGGGCAAAAGTTCAAACGAAAACAAGTGATTACAGAGAAAGCAAAACTTTGAGGCAGTGAAAGCAATTTACTCACGTGTGCAGTCCAAAAAAAAACCGTGAAGTAGATGGATCCGTTGCCATGAAAAACAGAAACTATTAAAAGAAACATGCGAAGCAACGTGCCTTCATGAAAAGGGGAAGTGATGGATTTGGCCCAAGCAAATGATAAGCATAGGAAAACAGTGTCAGACTAAATGAAGAGAAAAATAGCAATGTTCAGAAAGATTTACTCATCGGCTAAATGATAACAACATAGATAATAACAAATGGGGCAGCGGTTCTTTAGACGCACATGTGATCTCAATGCTTCTGTATACTGCCTTCACAATTGTTTTGTTTATGCCAGGATTGACATTTGACCCCGGATGAAGTAAATTAACATCTCGGTTTCTTTTTGTCTTTCCTTACTCATCAAGGGAAAGTCCTATCAGCCTCTCGTTGATTAACGAGTGGTCAGAGAAGGCCCAGCTTCCCTTGAATGAATGCAGATGGCCCAGTGAAAAATGAAGCTCCGCGACAGACACCACTTTTATCAGGCCCAGAGTTCACAAGTGGCTAAACTTTATCATCCTTACACAAAGGGAAAGTCTCCTGTTTCAGCACCATATCACATAATGCTGTAATGAATTCTTAACAACGCCCCACGGCCCAGATAACTATTGCTGTTTATTAATGCTGCTGGAGGTTCCAGCATGGTACTGAATTTACTGGAGAGATATATGTAATCCTTTCAGGATGTTCGAAGAATGAGGCAACTTAATCTTCAGCCGAGAATTTTGATGTAATTACAGCAAAGTGGTAAAAGTGATTTTTTTTTAAAACTACATGTTGCTTTCTGATATCACACTTTGCTGTGTCTCCGGACCTACAGCAACATGGTTGGCTCTGAAATGGTCTAACAAATGAGTTAGGTGCATTGGCCTTGCTAAATTGCCCCTTCGTGTCCTGGGATGCGTAAATTAGAGGGATTAATAGGGTAAATATGTGGGCCTAGGTGGGATTGTTATCGGTGCAGACCCGGTGGGCCGAATGGCCTCCTTCTGCACTGTAGGTATTCTATGATTCTATGAAACCACTCAGTTGTATTCAAGAATTGTGGCAATTAGGTACGGACAATAAGTGTTAAATTTGAGAGTGATGCTCACTTCCTATGCATGGAAAGAAGGCTGAGACTTGGATTTATATAGCTCCTTGCACTGTATCAGGATGTTCCAAGTCACTTTACACTTTTGATGTGTAATCACCGTTGTAATGTAGGAAATGCAACAGCCAATTTGCACGCAGGCAGCTCCCACAAACAGCAATGTGATAATGATCAGATAACTTGCTTTATAATGTTGGTTGAGGGATAAATGTACGTAATCCTTTCAAAGAATGAGACAACATGTATCTTAATCTTGAGCCTAGCGTTTTGATGTAATTACAGCAAAGTGGTAAAAGTAATTTTTTTTTAAAAACCACACGTTGCTTTTTGGTATCACATTATGCTGTGACTCCTGGATACTGGAAGAATCCCCTGCTCTATTTTGAATAGCCCCAAAGGATATTTTGGGCAGGATTGCCCAATCTCATCTGTCCCATTCCTGCTGCCAGTGAGAACAGACAATTTGGCGCCCCGCCAAAATGCCATTCATTGCAGTAGCACCGGAGAATCCCAGCTGCTTACTAGGTTTTGAAGTTTATTTATTAGTGTCTCAAGTAGGCCTACATTAACACTGCAATGAAGTCACTGTGAAAATCCCCTAGTCACCACGTTTGTTCAGGTATACTGAGGGAGAATTTAGCATGGTCAATGCACCTAACCAGCATGTCTTTTGGAGTGTGGGAGGAAACCGGAGCACCCGGAGGAAACCCATGCAGACACGGGGAGAGCATGCAAACTCAGACAGTGACCCAAGCCGAAAATCGAACCCGGGTCCCTGGCGCTGTGAGGCAGCAGTGCCAACCTTTGTGCCACCGTGTCGCCCAAGACAGAGGTTTCCGGTGTTAATGTCCAGCTGAGAAAACAGGTGTTTAAAAGTCTCATCCGAAAAGTGACACCTCTGACAGTGTGGCACTCCCTCACTACTGCACTGAATTTTCAGCCTAGATCTTTGTGCTCAAGTCGCTGGAGTGGGATTTGAACCCAAAACCCGCTGACTCAGAGGTGAGAGTAATAATTGAGATATATTAGCCAAGCATTGGTGTGTAGTGTTACAGTAAGTGGAGCCTGTGTTATAGTGAGTGAGATATGACAGCCAAACATTGGAATGAGTTATACTGAGTTAGATACATTAGCCAAGAATGTTTTAGCCAGTGAGATATGCTAGACCAGCAAAGTAACTGTGTTATAGTGAAATATGTTAGCCAAGCAATATGGTTATGTTACAGTTAGCAAGATACAATATCCAAACAAAGAGACCGCAGAGAACATGGAGCAGCCATTGTAAGGAGAATTGTTTATTACTTTATTTCCTCATTAACTTTTCTTAATGCACAGAAGGACAAATCTTTCAAATAAATTGTGGGAGAGAGAAGTCAATGATGAAAAGGACATTACAATGCGGCTGCATATTACCAGTGATATGTCTGCCAGTTTAAAGCCTATTGCAGTAATGGTGTGATTATTGTTCTAATACCACATCAGTTAGGTTTGTATCAGTTTGATGTAATCACAAGATAAAAAGAAAGGAGCTCCCCCATTCAGAATGGACATACTTCACCCCTATAGTCACAGAATCCAACTGTTATTGCAGTAACTCTGTTTTTACTTCCTCTGCTCCTATCCACATCATGTTGACTATGGGAAGAGGTGATACCGGCTGTAGCTTCCGGATGTCTGGAACATTCACAGTCGCAGTGCACGTCCAAGGGTAACTTTTACAGGAAGACCACAATTCCAAAGCTGCCTCCAGGATCGCCAATCAATTAGGGAGAGCAAACAGTTTGTGGATTTAATTTGATTCAAAATCATAGAGTCCTACAGTGCAGAAGGAGGCCCTATCCCCATAACCCCATGCATTTACCTGAGCTAGTCTCCCTGACACTAAGGGGCAATTTAGTATGGCCAATCCACCTAACCCGCACATATTTTGCACTGTGGGAGGAAACCGGAGCACCTGGAGGAAACCCATGCAGACATGGGGAGAATGTGCAGACTCCACACAGACAGAGGTCTGGGCGGTACAGTGGGGTAGAGGATATGGATAGAGGTCTGGACAAAACAGAGAGGGAGAAACCGTTCCCACTCATGAGAGGGTTACGAACTAGAGCCCATGAGTTTAATGTAATTGGCAAAAGGAGCAAAAGCGACATGAGAAAAACTTTTCCATGCAGCGAGAGGTTAAAGTCTAGAATGTACTGCCTGAGAGCGTGGTGGAGGCGGGTTTATTCGAGGTATTCAAAAGGGAATTAGACTAACCTGAAAAGGGTTATGGGGATAATGAACTGCTCATTCGGAGAGATATGAAGGGCTGATTGGCATCCCTCCACACTGTAATATTTCTGTGATTCTGTGGAGATGGAAGGGTGAGTCAGAAGGCAAAGCTCCGAATATTGCTGCTGTGTGTGGGATGCAAGAAGACCGGACAAAATGGAGGAGTCTAACGGCTGCAGTTATTAGTTCCTCATCACCTTAGGAAAACTCCTTTCACAGTAATTGTACCTGATGAATCCAGGGTTACAGTTGATGATTTTATGGTATTATTCAGTAAACAGAAATGAACCCAACTCAAAGGAGTCTGTAGCAGCAAGAGGTAGGGAGGAAAAAGATGAGATTGTCACTTTGGACCTGGGGCATGTCATCTCCTTGATCCAGTGGAGTATAGTGAGAATATCCAAGGCGTTTTATGAAAGGATTATATTTTCCATCCAGCAAATGTCAGGGAAGTAACTAGAAACTTAACTTTAATAAGTTAGGTCGATTCCATTCTTATTTGTTTGAATGAAGAAGAGAGTTCTCACCGAACTTGGTGCTGACACACTGCAGAAAATAATTTCAACGAGGGGAGTGGGACCTGATAAAATGAATTTGCTCATTAATTTCTCATCTTCTTCATAAAACATTAAAAATTGCCTAATGTACCCTGTAGTTGTTTTGTGGATCATTTTCACAGTGGCATTGTTGAATTTCCTTGATGTGAAATGACTTTGAACTGCTCTCAACCAGATGGCATTTGGACTGAAGCCTACACAGTGGCATAGTGGTTAGCACTGCTACCTCACAGCACCAGGGAACCCCGGGTTTGATTCCTGGCTTGGGTCACTGTCTGTGCGGAGTCTGCACGTTCTGCTTGTGACTGCGTGGGTTTCCTCTGGGTGCTCTGGTTTCCTCCCACAGTCTGAAAGGCATGCTGGTTAGGGTGCATTGACCTGAACAGGCATCAGAATGTGGTGACTGGGGTATTTGCACAGTAACTTCATTGAAGTGTTAATGTAAGCCTTACTTGCGACTAATAAATAAACTTTTAAAGGTATGCTTGCACCTGAGCTTTTTGGGTATCAGCGTCTGGCTTCCTGCATCTTTGGTGCAAGTTAGGGTATAGGCAGCAGGACTTTAGATGCTTTCAAAATTTTAGGGAGGGAGAATGTGGGAGACCAGCCGGGAATATGTTGGAATAGTCAAGTCTGGAGATAAAAAGCGAATGGTCGAGAATTTCCGCAGCAGATGAGTTGTGTAGTCAGGTAATGGTTTTGAGGTGTGAGTAGACAGGCTTAGTGATGGTGTGGATATGGAACAGAGTTTGTAGCAGCGATCAAGGGGAATAGCTCAATCTTCCTGATATTAAATGAGAGGAAATTTTAGCTCATCCAGTACTAAATGTCAGATAAGTAATTTGACAATTTAAAGACAGTGGAGGCATCAGGAGAGGTGGTGGTTAGGTAGTGCTGGTGTTGTCAGTGCACATGTGGAATCTACTTTGCGTTTTTGGATGATGATGATGGAGCAGCACGTAGATAGGAAATAGGAAGAGGTCACGGTACCAGAGGTAACAGAACAGGAGCAGGAAGTGAAGCCATAGAACCATAGAATAGAATCATAGAATCCCTACAGCGCAGAAGGAGGTCATTCAGCCATCGAGTCTGCACCAACTTTCTGAAAGACCATCTTATTTCCACCTTCCCCACCCCCTCAATCCCCGAAACCCAGTGGTTCCCAAACTTTTTTCACTGGGCCGCACTTTCGGAATAAAAATTTGCTCGCGCCACACTGAATTTTTTATTGATAAGAAATACATTCAAAAACAAAAAAAAAACAACTCCTAGCAGTGCTTGATTCATAACACAGAACACAACTACTTTATAATATGATCATGGGACATCCAGAAAGTATAAAACAATGCTTGTTTAAACCATGTTTAAATGTTTCTTTGATTGTCCTTGAATCTTCCCGCCACACTTGCCATCCTCTCTCGCCGCACCAGTGTGGCGCGCCGCACCCTTTGGGAACCACTGCCGTAACCCCATGCATTCACCAGGCTAACCCACCCAACCTACACATCTTTGGACACTAAGTTGCAAGTTAGCAGGACCAACCCACCTAATCTGAACATCTTTGGACTGTGGGAGGAAACCAGAGCACCCAGAGGAAAGCCACGCAGACACGGGGAGAACATGCAAACTCCACACAGACCATCACCGAAGGCCATAATCGAACCCTGGTCCCTGACGCTGTGAGGTAGCAGTGCTAACCATTGTGCCACCGTGCCACCCATTGAAGATGATTTTCTGGCTCTGACTAGATAGGTAAAAGTGGAACAAGGCAAGTGCAGTTCAAGGCAACTGGAAAAGCTTTGGAGGAGGATTGCAGACAGATTGAGAAGGATGAAGAAGGGTATTTACCTTTATCTTAGGATGTAATTTGTGACTTCAACAAGAGCCATTTTGGCAAAATGGCCATGATAGCGATTGGTGGGATTCAAACATGGAGTTACGGGTAAAGTGGCCATGGATTTGAGAGGTGACACTGTGTTCAAGGACTTTGGAGAAGAAAGGGAGTTTGCAGATGAGGGTTAATTATGCTAGTCGCTAATATATCTCAATAGTGATGTCAGATCATGTGTCAAAGGAACTCAGAAAGAGAAGCTTCTGGAAGGATCGTCGTGCATATCTATCCCTGGACACAGTTGTATTTTTTTCTATTCATTCATGGGACATGGGCTTCGCTGGCTGGCCAGTATTTATTGCCCATCCCTAGTTGCCCTTGGAGGGCAGTTGAGAGTCAACAACATTGCTGTGGCTCTGGAGTCATATGTAGGCCAGACCAGGTAAGAATGGTAGAATTCCTTCCCTAAAGGACATTAATGAACCAGATAAGTTTTTCCGACAATCAACAATGGTTTCATGGCCATCAGTAGATTCTTAATTCCAGATTTTTTTTAAAATTAAATTCAAATTCCACCATCTGCCGTGGCGGGATTCGAACCGGATCGCCAGAACATTAGCTGAGTTTCGGGATTAATAATTTAACAATAATACCACTAGGCCATCGCCTCCCCATAATAGGTACTAAATGTTTGAAAGGTCCCAGAGGATTCTGATAGTCTCTTAAACACACCTAAGGACCATTTATACTTCAGGTGGCACTCGGTGTCTAGGATAAGATGTGTTCAGCTTCCCAAACTTCAAATCACTCGCTTCGCTGAGCATCATCTTTTTTTCCAAAGAAACAGCTGAAATCCACATCTTAGAAATTCAAAACTTGGAACAAAATCCCACATCCAAATTCAAAACAGCATGCTGTTTACACACAAAAGAAACTATTCCAGTCAGTATGATCTTGTATATTGCCAACTGAGATTCTTTAAAAAAAAACCTCTAAATTAATCTCTGCCACTCCCTGATACACAATGTTTTATCTCCTTCCACTTATCTATTTAGACATCTGTGCCATGATGCATGTCAATGTTGCCTCCTATCCAGATATTACCATAGCAACCAGGGTAATCATCGGAGAAGTTGTGTCATTTTTTTTCCAAACGCAGTTCCATTCAAGAACTTTCGGACAAATTTGCTGCAAAGAAGAAAGGATTTTAAAACAAATATGCCAAGAAAAAAAGTGTAGACAGATACTGGTGCTGTTTTATCAATGTCGAAGATACATAAGGTTTCTGAGAAATTGGCTGAAGATTATTTCTTGGTTAACCTTGCAGCGATGATGTGAATTTTTTTTGCGTGTCATCACAACTGGAGGGCGCGAAGAATTGCTGTCCCCACCGAAAGCCATTGACACAGAAACAGAATTAAACTCTGGATGAAATGAAAGCTCCACAAGGTGTAAATGGTTAGCCACGGCTGACACTTAAAAACACCCAAGGAGGGTAAGATGAGAGGAAGTAGAAGTTGGAACAGGGATACGAATTGACGACTAACACGGTTGGCTGGTTTACCCTGGATAAAAGCAAATCCGGCTGATGGAAAGATTATTATCCATGACAAGATGTGGAGATGCCGGCGTTGGACTAGGGTGGGCACATTAAGAAGTCTCACAACATCAGGTTAAAATCCAACAGGTTTATTTGGAGCTCCTGCTCCTTCATCAGGTGAGTGATGTTGTTGGTTTTCGTCACCTGATGAAGGAGCAGCGCTCGAAAAGCTCATGATGCCAAATAAATCTGTTGGACTTTAACCTGATATTGTGAGACTTCTTACTGTATCCATGACAAGATATTCCACAAAACACATGAGAAATTAACCAAACGAGCCCAGCTGTGTGATGTAAGCATTCGAAGTGAGGGGACAGTCAAGGAAATTCGCTAATCTAAAGGAGGAAAGGACTTCCATATATATAGCGCCTTTCACTTTTAAAACATTCCACAGTCAATGAAGTACTTTTAAAGGGTAGTTATTGTTGTAATTTTGGAAATGTGGCAGCAAATTTGCACACAGCAGGTACCCACAAAAAGCAATGTGATAACAACCAGATAATCTGGTTCAGTAATGTTGTTTGAGGGATAAATGTTGACCTAGGGGCACTCCCCTTCCCTCCTTTGTAAAATTGGCATGCGGTGTACCAGGACAACTAGCAGCAGACTAATTGCCAGTGGACCCCCTTCCATTATATAACCCACCCTGTAGGCATGCCACTGAAATCAGGTGACCAATTTTTTCTGCTAATTATTTTTTGATCATTCAGGATAGTAAGGCATTGCAGAGGCATCCAATAAAAGGGACTTGCAGTCATTGCTGATGGATAACCCTGATACATGGTTGGTTGAAGAGGATGGATTCAGGTGGCTCATTTGGATTAACACTGGCATGAGTCAATTGGGATGAATGGCCTGTTTCATGGTTGTAGGCTCCACGTTGCATTTTAGGTACATTGTGTTTTAGACTACTTTCATTGGCAACTGTGTTCCCACTCTGGAGCATTTACAATAGGCCCGCTAGCAAGGTATGTTTACCGGCAGCCTGGAATAATGAGCTGAAAACCCTCCTGTAGCTCACTTGTATCACGTATCACCACAGGACTCCCCCCTCGTCTGCAAGAGGCAATGGAACAATACCACAGTAGGCCTTATTTTAGACTTTACTGACAAATGGATTTATTGACCTGTAAATGAACAGGCAAATAAATAGCTGAAAACTAACATATATTTCCACACAAGTTGTCAACTTTGTTAATAGTGTGTATAGTAGAAAATAATAAATCACTCAGAGCTCTGTGTGAAATTAATTTTAATCAATCTTCTCCCACAACAGATCTTTTGCCCTTTTCTCATCAACTACAGGAGTCAAATACCTTAACTCCTACTGTTTTTAAAGTCCCACATGGATGTCTTCAAGTGCTCCAGATAAAGCCTGTTGTTTGAACAGTGCAGGCTGATAAATACAATTACCAACATATTGTGAATTTACATAATTGTTTGACAGCAAACAGACATGTAGAAGACATCACAACATCAAACATGTGTCTGTGTCTGAAATTAATGGCTTGGCTCCTTCCTCAAACCAACTGTCTTGAAATTAACCAGATAAATAAGGACAATTGGTGTTAAAATAAGAGGTCACCTCTACGTCTTTAGCCAAGTCACTTTAGCCAAGTTTCGATCACAAGATCGGAGGATAAATATAAATGAGGGAGGTAATTGGGTCAATTTTAGCTCCTGCGTTGAGTATGAATCTGCAGTCCCCCCATTACAGACTTCAATTATGTCTTCAATGATTCCAGAAATTCTGCCTCCACTTAGAGGTCCAATGATTTGGTGTTACGCCTTCTTGTTCCCATAAGTTAGAAATAGTCAAAATGCCGGGGTTTCACCTGTTGTATTTCTTTCAGCTCGCCATGTGGCCGATGGACTGATACATTAATACTCCGCACATGATTGCATTGCGACATTGAATGTGTAACTCTCGGATGTATAATCACATAACAATTAGCTCCTAACTTTAATACAACAATTTAACATGCGTCTTTCAAAAAAATAATACCTCTATAACAATATAACTGTTCCTATGATTCGCTTTTCTTTTAAAACTAAAGAGGATTAACTTTTATAAATATATTGAACACTTTAAGACTCTGTTATAGTTCATTTTCTTTTCCCAAAATATTATTCATGGTAACACTTAGCTGGTTGGATTTTGTGCCGATATCGTGAATTTGGTATTCATCACTTTCAATGGTGAGTTGGCACTTTACACAGGCTGTGTTGTGCATGTTGCTTCTGGTGTTGTAGGAGTCATGCTTGGTATATGTTAATATTGAGTCACTTGCTGGTGACAATGTTGATGTTTCACTGGTGATGCTGCCATGTTGTCTCACTGGTTAGTGATGTTGTTGGTGTTATCTCACTGGTTAGTAATGTTGTTGGTGTTGTCTCACTGGTTAGTGATGTTGTTGGTGTTGTCTCAGTGGTTAGTGATGATGTTGTTGGTGTTGACTCACTGGTTAGTGATATTGTTGGTGTTGTCTCACTGGTTAGTGGTGTTGTTGGTGTTGTCTCAGTGGTTAGTGATATTGTTGTTGGTGTTGTCTCACTGGTTAGTGGTGTTGTTGGTGTTGTCTCAGTAGTTAGTGATGTTGTCGTTGGTATTGTCTCACTGGCTAGTGATATTGTTGGTGTTGTCTCAGTGGTTAGTGATATTGTTGGTGTTGTCTCAGTAGTTAATGCGGCTGTTGTTGGTGTTGTCTCAGTGGTTAGTGATGTTGTTGGTGTTGTCTCCACTGGTTAGTGATATTCTTGTTGGTGTTGTCTCACTGGTTAGTAATATTATTGGTGTTGTCTCACTGGTTAGTGATGTTGTTGCTGGTGTTGTCTCACTGGTTAGTAATGTTGTTGTTGGTGTTGTCTCACTGGTTAGTGATGTTGTTGCTGGTGTTGTCTCAGTGGTTAGTGATGTTGTTGTTGTCTCAGTGGCTAGTGTTGATGTTGTTGGTGTTGTTTCAATGGTTGGTGATGTTGTTGCAGGTGTTGTCTCAGTGGCTAGTGATGAAGTTGTTGTTTTGTCTCAGTGGCTAGTGATGATGTTGTAGGTGTTGTATCACTGGTTAGTGATGTTGTTGTAGGTGTTGTCTCACTGGTTAGTGATGATGTTGTAGGTGTTGTCTCAGTGGCTAGTGATGATGTTGTAGGTGTTGTCTCACTGGTTACTGATGATGTTGTTGGTGTTGTCTCACTGGTTAGTGATGAAGTTGTAGGTATAGTCTCAGTGGCTAGTGATGATGTTGTAGGTGTTGTCTCAGTGGTTAGTGCAAGTGTAGGTGTTGTCTCAGTGGTTAGTGATAGAGTTGGTTTTGTCTTACTGGTTAGTGATGTTGTTGTTGATGTTGTGTGACTGGTTATGGATTTTCTTGTTGGTGTTGTCTCAGTTGTTAGTGATGATGTTATTAGTATTGTCTCACTGGTGAGTGATGTTTTTGTGTTGTCTCACTGGTTAGTGATGATGTTGTTAGTGTTGTCTCAGTGGCTAGTGATGATGTTGTTAGTGTTGTCTCAGTGGCTAGTGATGTTGTTGGGTGTTGTCTCATTGGTTAGTGATGTTGTTGTTGGTGTTGTCTCACTGGTTAGTGATGTTGTTGGTGTTGTCTCAGTGGCTGGTGACAATGTTGTTGGTGTTGTCTCAGTGGTTAGTGATGTTGTTGGGTGTTGTCTCATTGGTTAGTGATGTTGTTGTTGGTGTTGTCTCACTGGTTAGTGATGTTGTTGGTGTTGTCTCAGTGGCTGGTGACAATGTTGTTGGTGTTGTCTCAGTGGTTAGTGATGTTGTTGTTGGTGTTGTCCCAGTGGTTAGTGATATTGTTCGTGTTGTCTCACTGGTTAGTGTTGTTGTTGGTGTTGTCTCAGTGGTTAGTGATGTTGTTATTGGTGTTGTCTCAGTGGTTAGTGATGTTGTTCGTGTTGTCTCACTGGTTAGTGATGTTGTTGGGTGTTGTCTCACTGGTTAATGATGTTGTTGGTGTTGTCTCAGTGGTTAGTGATGTTGTTAGTCTTGTCTCATTGGTTAGTGATATTGTTGGTGTTGTCTCAGTGGTTAGTGATGTTGTTGGTATTGTCTCAGTGGTTAGTGATGTTGTTGGGTTTGTCTCATTGGTTAGTGATGTTGTTGGTGTTGTCTTACTGGTTAGTGATAGTGTTGGTGCTGCCTCAGTGGTTAGTAATGTTTTTGGTGTTTTCTCAGTGGTTAGTGTTGTTGTCGTTGGTGTTGTCTCACTGGTTAGTGATGTTGTTGTGTGTTGTCTCAGTGGTTAGTAATGTTTTTGGTGTTGTCTCAGTGGTTAGTGTTGTTGTTGGTGTTGTCGCAGTGCTTAGTGATGTTGTTGGTGTTGTCTCAGTGGTTAGTGATGTTGTTGGTGTTGTCTCACTGGTTAGTGATGTTGTTGGTGTTGTCTCAGTGGTTAGTGATGTTGTTGGGTGTTGTCTCAGTGGTTAGTGATGTTGTTGGTGTTGTCTCAGTGCTTAGTGATGTTGTTGGGTGTTGTCTCAGTGGTTAGTGATGTTGTTGGTGTTTTCTCAGTGGTTAGTGATGTTGTTGGTGTTGTCCTACTGGTTAGTGATAGTGTTGGTGCTGTCTCAGTGGTTAGTAATGTTTTTGGTGTTGTCTCAGTGGTTAGTGATGTTGTTGTTGGTGTTGTCTCACTGGTTAGTGATGTTGTTGGTGTTGTCTCAGTGGTTAGTGATGTTGTTGGTGTGTCACTGGTTAGTGATGTTGTTGGTGTTGTCACACTGGTTAGTGATGTTGTTGGGTGTTGTCTCACTGGTTAGTGTTGTTGTTGGTATTGTTTCACTGGTTAGACATATTGTTGGTGTTGTCTCAGTGGTTAGTGATGTTGTTGGTGTTGTCTCAGTGGTTAGTGATGTTGTTGGTGTGTCACTGGTTAGTGATGTTGTTGGTGTTGTCACACTGGTTAGTGATGTTGTTGGGTGTTGTCTCACTGGTTAGTGTTGTTGTTGGTATTGTTTCACTGGTTAGACATATTGTTGGTGTTGTCTCAGTGGTTAGTGATGTTGTTAGTGTTGTGTTACTGGTTAGTGATGTTGTTGGGTGTTGTCTCAGTGGTTAGTAATGTTTTTAGTGTTGTCTCAGTGGTTAGTGATGTTGTTGTTGGTGTTGTCTCAGTGGTTAGTGATGTTGTCGTTGCCTCAGTGGTTAGTGATGTTGTTGGTGTTGTCTCACTGGTTAGTGATGTTGTTGGTGTTGTCTCACTGGTTAGTAATGTTGTTGGGTATTGTCTCACTGGTTAGTGATGGTGCTGGTATTGTCTCACTGGTTAGTGATGTTGTTGGGTGTTGTCTCAGTGGCTAGTAATGTTGTTGGGTGTTGTCTCAGTGGTTAGTGATGTTGTTGGGTGTTGTCTCAGTGGTTAGTGTTGTTGTTGGTGTTGTCTCACTGGTTATTGATGTTGTTGGGTGTTGTCTCACTGGTTAGTGATGTTGTTGGGTGTTGTCTCAGTGGCTAGTAATGTTGTTGGGTGTTGTCTCAGTGGTTAGTGTTGTTGTTGGTGTTGTCTCACTGGTTAATGATGTTGTTGGGTGTTGTCTCAGTGGTTAGTGTTGTTGTTGGGTGTTGTCTCACTGGTTAGTGATGTTGTTGGGTGTTGTCTCAGTGGTTAGTGTTGTTGTTGGTGTTGTCTCACTAGTTATTGATGTTGTTGGGTGTTGTCTCACTGGTTAATGATGTTGTTGGGTGTTGTCTCAGTGGTTAGTGATGTTGTTGGGTGTTGTCTCAGTGGTTAGTGTTGTTGTTGGTGTTGTCTCACTAGTTATTGATGTTGTTGGGTGTTGTCTCACTGGTTAATGATGTTGTTGGGTGTTGTCTCAGTGGTTAGTGATGTTGTTGGTGTTATCTCACTGGTTAGTGATGTTGCTGGTATTGTCAATGATCTTCTCTGCTTTTCCAGCTCAGATGCAGTCGAAAACAGACTCTGCTCCTTCTCATTTGCGCATTGGTTTTGGCCTCAATGACGTATGAACTTGGAGTCTCAGCTTCACCAATAACCTTTGCTGGGATCTAGGTTCTCACAGTTGGATCCTGTATATGTACAGTTTGTCCTTTCAACAGCTCAGGCAGGGATGTTGCATATTTGTTGTAGGGTTGGCCTCCTTCTACCTGTGCATCAGTGAGTCGTTGCCTCAATTCCTCCCGGGCACTTGGAGAGAGAGCTGCGATTTTGCGCCCAAGTTCACCATCATCACAAACGGCGATGTGGGGGCAAAATCTCATGAAACTTGGAAAACAAAAATCTTACCGGTGAGATCTCATTTTCTGATTGTACCTGCCTCCCCCCAGCAGTAACATAACGAGGTTCCCGCCCAGGAAGGTTGGATTCCTCATTTCAATAAATTGTTACATTATTAAAGGGCTTCCTCGCTCTGGGGACATGAGTTCAAATCTCACTACGGCTCCTGGTGGAATCTGAATTCAATGAATAAATCTGAAAGATGAAGCTAACCTCAGAAATGGAGATTATGAAACTGTCTTCGATTGTTGCAAAAGTTCATTTGATTTAGGGATGGAAATCTGCCATCCAGACCACACAGCAATGTGGTGGACTACCTGAATTTCCCTCTGAAATTGCCTAACAATCCACTGAGTTCAAGGGCAATTAGTTAAAGTTAAAGTTTATTTATTAGTCACAAGGCTTATATCAACACTGCAATGAAGTTACTGTGAAATTCCCCTAGTTGCCACATTCTGGCGCCTGCTCGAGTTAATGTACCTAACCAGCACACCCTTTGGACTGTGGCAGGAAACCGGAGCACCCGGAGGAAACCCACGCAGACACGAGAAGAATATGCAAATTCCGCACAGACAGTGACCCAAGCCAGGAATCGAACCCAGGTCCCTGGCGCTCTGAAGTAGCAGTGCTAACCACTGTGCCACCTTGCCACCCCATTAGGGATGGGCAAGAAATGCTGGCCTTGCTAGCAACACCCACAGCTCATGAAAATATGTATTAATTTATTCACACCAGTTGCCGTGGTGGGATATATATATATATATATATATATATAATATATACACATATATAAACACATTCTGGTTCAGTGGCATAGAACAGACAATTAGCATTTTCTTTTGTAAGTCCCTATGATTTGCATTGTTCCTAATTGTTGCTTCTGAGATTCCCCGTGTGCCGTTAGCATGAGGTACCTCGGATTCAGAGCACCTTTCCTTGTTCCGCATTCTTTTCACATTTTCAGGAAATATCTTCTGATATAATCTGAGTGGGATGACATTACTCTGTGCTCCAGTACTAAGCTTCAGCTTCAGATTTTGGGTTTATTTCCTACCCTCTTCCTGATCTGAATGGTTGTGTGAATCTACGTTCCCTGGGGATTGTCGCAATCAAGCCACTTCACGCTGATGTATGGTTCCTATGTCTATCGTGACCTCAAACTCATCATCATCTTCCAGGTCATGGATGTTTTGGCTCTTTCTACTTCTCATTTGCACTGTTGCTTTGCCTCTGATAACTCATTTGCTATCTTCTTTCTTTGTTCTGCATTTGTTTTCCCAGTGGTTTGGCTTCCCATGAGCTCTACACTGATCCATATGCGGAACATTTCCTTCTCTCTGTGGTCGTCCACAGCTCTTGTGTATCTTTCTCTGTGTGCATTCTCTTTTTGCTGTTGCACTGCATCAATCCTGCTGCCTTTGTCTTGACTTAATTGAAAGCTAAACACTTGGGAAGTCAGCATCTCATCCGTCTACCTGTAGTTCCATGTGCTCTGACAGTGTCGACAACTGCTTGTGAGTTTGTCTTTTCCAATTAAATCATTTTTTTGTACTTTGGGGTGTACAGAGACTCGAAGGAACTGATCTAACATCCTTTCATCTGTGTCCATAAATTTACATTTTCTGGTTGCATCTTTCAATCTTAAGAAATTGTCAACAGGATCACCTGATTCCTGGCTCAGGCCTTGAAATATGTATTGCTCGATCTGATGAATTGACTTTGGCTGGAGATGTGAGCTGACTTTTTCAAAAGTTGCATCTGAGAAATTTGCTGTCATCTTCACCCAGCTACTAAACAAGTTTAACCCTTTCTCTCCTGCTCGTAAAAGAATGTAGCAGACTCTTCACTCGTGCCTTTTGTAAAGCTACTGAATGCGGTGTGTAACTTGTTTGGATTTCCCAAATGGTGGCACAGTGGTTAGCACTGCTGCCTCACAGCGCCAGGGACCCGTGTTCAATTCCGGCCTTGGGTGACTGTGTGGAGTTTGCACATTCTCCCCGTGTCTGCGTGCGTTTCCTCTGGATGCTGCGGTTTCCTCCCACAGTCCACATGGTTAGGTGGATTGGCCATGGTAAATTGCCCCTCAGGTTGAGGGGGATTAGCAGGGTAAAGACGTGGGGTTATTGGGTTAGGGTCTGGGTGAGATTGTTGGCGGTGCAGGCTCGATGGGCCGAATGGCCTCTTCCTGCACTGTAGGGATTCTATGATTCTATAAAATGCCTCTGTGACATCTGCAGCCTCCCAATTTATCATGGACTGGAGCTGTGCTCATTTTGCCATCTGCAGCAGAATGCATTCATTGGAATCACAGCTGGATATTAAAAATTCTAAAGAGGTATCAGCATCAGCCTCTAATTAACAAAACTAACTCCTGCCACCGACCTGAAGTATGGCAGGAACAGTGGCAGCACAAATCAACACAGCCTCAACAAAAAGTATCAATCAATGCTTTAACTTAAGGAGATTGTAATTTAAGCAGATTGCATTGGGACACATTGGCATTTATATCCATCTCAAAGTGCCGACTGTGGATCAGTTGGTAGCATTCCTGCCTCTGAGTTGGAAGTTTGTGCTTTCTAGTTCCACTACTGAAGAAGTGCTACACTGTCAGAGGTGCCATGCTTTGGATAAAGCACTAAACCAAGGCCCTGACTACCCCCCTCAGATGAATGTGAATGATCCAACCAATCTGCTTTGAAGATAAGCAGGGGTGACCTAACCAATATTTTCTTTCCTCAACCAGCACAACTAAAACAGATGATCTGGACATTTAACAGGATGTGGGCTGGGCCAACATTTATTGCACATCCCTAACTGCCCTCCATTTCAGTGGGTATTTGAGAGTCAACCACATTGCTATGGATATGGAATCACATGTAGGCCAGACCAGGTAAGGATGGGAGATTTCCTTCTCTAAGGAACATTATTAAACCAGTTGGGTTTTTAATGACAATCAACAAAGGTTCCATGGCCATCATTACACTTTTAATTCCAGATTTTAATTGAATTCAAATTTCACCATTTCCTGTGATGGGATTTGAACCCAGGTCCCCAGACCTTGTCCTGGATCTTTGGATATTAGTCCAGTGGCAATAGCACTAAGTCACTGCCTCCCCAATGGATCAGTGCTGTTGGTGGGATCTTGTTGTATACAAATTGATTTTCTGTTTCCTGTGTCGTACAGTGACTTCTCTGTAAAAGTCCTCACCGGCTGTCCATTGATCTGATGATGACGTTTACTTACAGTCAAGAGCTTCTACTATGCATCTTCATGTGACTGAGAAAGCTGTAAGGCACTTTGGGATGGACTGAGGTTGTGAAAGTCACTATATAAATGCAAGTGTTTCTTTTTTAAAGAATGCCTGTATCCCAATTTCAAACACTTAATTATGAGTAGCGTTTTAGAACAAGGCCTGCAGTAATATGTACAGCAGTACTGGTTCACTACTGAAAGAGTCAAATTGATTATGTAAGTTCAGTGTCACCAGCAATCCATGAACATTGTTCAAACTTCCCACCAGATAAAGGATGGAATCTTGTGCCTTCCCCCGTGGCAGGTTTGGTCATGGGGAGGCATTTAACCAGATGGGTTAGTGGTGAGTGGGGTCCTCACCATACTCCCATCTCCACCCTATTAAGCCATGGCAGGAAGGCCCATGGATCATTGCCAATTGAAACCTTTAAGTGGCAATTAATGCTTACTTAAGAGTCTCATCTCACTGCCACTGATGTTAACCCAATGGTGGGTGGGGGTCTCACCATTCATGCAGCATAACAAGTAAACACAGTTGGGGTTGCTCTTGGGCTCACGGGGGAGCTCGTCATTCAATGACACTCAGTGCTTGATCAGGAAGGAGGATGGATCCCTCTGGGAATCACACCCCCTACCCTGGCGACTGACCCCCCCGCAACAACCTTCCGCCAACACTCACTTCTGGCCTGGGATACAGCAGCAAACATTAAGGGTGTCATACTGGCAGTAGCTCTCCTCAATGGCACTCTTGGCCTCAATGGATGGGACTTTGACCCTTGAGGGCAAGGCCCCCAGGGGAAGGCCCACCGCTGGCCTGTCAAGTGCCTGAATGGAAAAAGATGCAGCGGGCCTTCCCAGGGAAAGGCAATTCGGGCTCTCACTGGCTCTCCAGTTGGCGGCCGGGACCCCATTGCCTCCACAAGGTTCCACCCAAGATCTTTCTACAGCGACACATTTTCATGCCAGTAGTATCAATTTGATTTGTGTGAAGTGAGCAGATCGCTGGTGAAACCAGGAGAGAGAGAGGGTTCCAGTATTGACCAGAGCTGGAAGTAGTTCACAAGACAGAGTGGCATTCAAACAACGAGGGACTGAAATTGGACGCTAACCATTAAAATAAAACAGCTGTGGGCTTTCTATCGCCTTCATGGTCATCTTTAATTAAGAACGCAGCGGGGGTGTGGGTAGGGTGGGGTGGGGTGGGGAGAGAGAATGCTCCTTACATTTTCAGTGTTATCATTGCACAGTAAAAGCAAACAAGTCAGATCTGTGAAGTACCTATTTCTTCTGTTTATTCTCTACTTTTAATAACCCTCCTATTTTTGGGAACAGCAATACATTATCAGATATATACATAATAATTTCCAGCTGGTAGCAGTATATAGATGAACAAAGAAACATTGGGTACAGTACAATCCATTACACTAAAAAGATTTCTTCACACATTATACTTGAAGATTTCGGAAAGTCATTAAGTTACTTATTTTTCAAGAGGAATGGTTAATGGTAGTTGTGGACCAGCCTTCTTTCTTTTAACTAAGTCTGTTAACATTACAACTAATCAGCCACATAACCAGCATGGCTTTTCGGTACATCGTGTACAATTTTGGAACAGAGTGAAGTGTTGCTGGTTAACCTCACCTATCTCTTAAAATAATCTGGTTAAAGTACACTTCAAATGGATGAACAACATCATTATCCCATCTAATCGTTCCTCTGTGAATCTACTGTAGGGTCTAAAATAAAAGTTAACCTGATAGATTAAATGCCCACCTGCCATTTTTTATTTGTTTTCACTGGCTGCATGTTACTTGGTTATACATTTGGATTTCCATTTTTGTTTTGAAATAAAAACCCAATGAAATACAGTAGTATTCAATTTCAACAGGTCCCTATATATACAATATTTACAAAGGAGTTGAGTGGCGTATTGCTGTACTGTCACACGATACAAGCATAATCGCTGGAATTTTACCGTCCCACCTGCCACGGGAATCGGAGCAGGCGAGGGGCAGACAATGGGAAGGTCTGCTGAACTTGGGCGGGATTTTACCGTTTTGGGATGATCGAGGCCCTAAATTCCCACCCAGTGACTCAGTGAGCACCACCACGACCCTATGGGCAGTGCCCTGCCACTGATTTCCATAAACAATGGCCACATGCTTTGAATCCACCTCTTCTTACACACTCAGACCAAGGTTGCCAACCCTCCAAGATTGTCCTGGTATTCTCAGGACCCTGCTCTCAGGAGCCCAGGAGTTAAGTCATACAGAGACACTACAGAAAGTGTGTGCTTTGATTACCTTCAACACTTTTCTTTCTTTTTAAGTTGGAAGAAGTATTGGAGGTGGAAGAGGGAAATAAGGAGGCTGTACGGCCGGATGGTTGATTGAGGTTTGCAATTGGAAGGTGAGAGGCGACGAGACCTCCGGGAATGCATCCCAGCAGAGTTGGCAACCCTGACTTGGACAACTAGTGGGAAGAAGAGGTGTAATGCAACCGCATTGGTGGTGCATGCATCAGGTAGGCATAGAAACGTGGGCATTGACTCTGTCCCGTTAACCTGTGAGCTGCTGAACATTTAGAATAGGGGTGGATAGAAGAAAGCAGACTTCTCCAGCAGTGTGTGTGTCGTCATCTTTTCTTTGAGCTCGTTGCGGTCCTGTTCACCTTTCACAGAGTGAGCTGAAGCTTGGTCAGGTTTCTCTGGTGCATGTTATGATGACGAACCAGTTCATCGGACCTGGCAAACTTCTTCTGACAGTTTGGCCACCTACAGCTAAAGGGCTTTTCACCTGTTAAAACAGCAGCCCTAATGAACTTTTATTTTTTTGTACAATAAAGGTACCGTCGCTGATATTACTTAAACATGATTTATTAAGGATTAGATCTATTAGCATTTCGATCCACTTTTGATATATTTTTCTTCTTCGATTAGGTTGTGCAGGACTTTTTATTAGTGGTCTAATTCATGGGGGCCCCCATCACAGTTTGATTTTTTTATTCATGGACATGGACAGCTTATCTCAAAATTGCTTTTTCACTGAAGTCTCATATTTGTGTGGCCGGTGTCATTATTCATTATCTTGCAAGAAGAGGAGATAAGAGGAGGGAGGATCAATGTCATCATGAGTTGGACAAGTGTTCAGACTGGATGCATTCTCTTTTGTTGTTACTGTTATGCTATTTTCATGGAATGTCAAGATTTTTAGAAGTGAATGCTTATATAGAAAAGGAGGGAAATGAGAAAAAGACCTTTCTGGCCATCAAGCCCGTTCTTGCCCCAGTCCATTTATAATTTTCCCCCATCATGGATTACACACTATCCATTCAATCAAAGCGATGATAAAAGGTCCATGGTTTATTATATAAAACCCCATAATGTACTGAAACATTACTGCAAATTTCATAATATATTCAACAACCAGACATGATTACTGTTCAATCTGACCCTCTGCTTCCCAAAGAGGTTCTGTCCTATATCCCAACCTCAGCATCTTAAATCCTATCATGTACCACAGGTGATCTTGGTCCATATCTATCTCTGTAAATCACAGAATGGGCAGCACAGAAGGAGACCATTCGTCCCATCCTGACTGCACCAACTCACCAAAGGAGCAATTTACCTAGTGCCACTCCCTGCTTTCTCCCTGGGTAAACTCCAATTCATTCTCAACCAGATAGTTATCAAGTTCTTTTTTGATTATATTAATTAATTCAACTAGTTTCTGCTGGAGAATGGTGTTTGAGATGGGGAACTATAATTAGAAGGGATACATACTGTGACTATTTCCACGTGAGCAGGAGAAGGCTGAGTGCATGTTATTAAATGACTAAGGACTATTCCTTCTGGATAGGGAATCAGTGACACAGTTGTAGTGTGGGGGAGGCGTTCATTGATTTAAACATGTCATTGGGACAGAGTTTGGAATCTATTTCTTTTGGCAGAAAGTTATGAGAGTGTGAATGTTTTGCCATTGAGAATAGCAAAGGCCACTGCACTGTTTGAGAAAATTAGACAAAAACTTGAAGCAGAAAAAATGTACATGGCTACAGACAACATTCAGGGCAATGAATTCCTCTTGTAAAGAACCAGCAGGGATGGACCGAATGGCCTCCTTCTACAGCTCTTAGGGCCTTAAATATGAGGGCAGGTTGAATAAACGTGCATCGTATTCCCTCGAATACAGGAGATTGAGGGGTGATCTGATTGAGGTGGTTAAAATATGAAAGGGATATAAGAGAGCACAAACTAAGAAACTATTCCTTCTGACAAGGGGATCAAGCACAATGGGGCATAATCTTGAAATTAGAGCTAAAACATTCAAGAGCAAAATCAAGAAGCATTTTTTCACACAAATGCTTGTAAAAGTCTGGAACTCTCTTCTCACAAAAAATTATAGATAGTAAGAAAATTGGAGCCTTTATGATTGCGATCACTAGATTTTTGTTATGTCAGGCATCGAGGGTTATGGAGCTAAATCAAAGCAGATCAGCCAAGACCTAACTGAATGGGCTGAATGGCCACATTCATTTCTTAATGTTCCTATGTTGTAGGCTTGTTGCACATCTCCACAACTCAATGGGGAATAACTTCTTCTCATTTCTCTTCATTTTTAACCTTCTAAATTCTCTATAGTTTCACAGCCCAAGTTGTATAACCTGGTTACGCCTACACACATCACATCTCTCAGCATTTTAAGAGTCTGAATCACATCGCCCCCTCAATCTGTCTTCCAGACAAACTAAGTTCTTCACTCTGAGCTCGTTCTCATAATTCAGAACCCTAGGTCTATGAATCATTCTTCCTCTTTCTCTGAACTGCCTCCAATGCATTTTTTAAAGGTAGGCTGCCCAGATTCTACACCATCACTCTAGATTCAGCCCCACTAAGGATCTAAATAAGATTAGTAGAGTGTCATTTAATTTGTTGAAATTATGGCAAGGCCTTGGAGAGGACACAGTAGAGATTTACCAGGGTGTTACCAGGGATAATATGAACATAAGAACATAAGAACTAGGAGCAGGAGTAGGCCATCTGGCCCTTCGAGCCTGCTCTACCATTCAATAAGATCATGGCTGATTTTTTCGTGGACTCAGCTCCACTTACCTGCCTGCTCACCATAACCCTTAATTCCTTTACTGTTCAAACATTTATCTATCCTTGTCTTAAAGCCATTCAATGGGGTAGCCTCAACTGCTTCACTGGGCAGGGAATTCCACAGATTCACAACATTTTGGGTGAAGAAGTTCCTCCTCCACTCAGTCCTAAATCTGCTCCCCCTTATTTTGAGACCATGATGAGGGACTTCAGTCATATCAAGTAACGGGAGATTCTAGTTTTGCTCTCCTTAGAGCAGAGAAGTTTAGGGGTAGATTTGATAGAGAAGTTCAAATTCATAAATGGTTTTGATAGAGTAAATAATACCCACAATTGGAAAGGTTGGTAACCAGCGAACAGAGACTTAAGATGACCATCAAAAAAACCAGAGGCGAGATCATAGAATCCCTACAATGCAGAAGGAGGCCATTTGGCCCAGCAAGTCTACCCTGACTCTCTGACAGAACATCTTATCGATGTCCAACCCCCTACTCTGTCCCCCTAACCCCACGTATTTACCTTGTTAATCCCCCTAACCTATACATCCTGAGACATTAAGGGGCAATTTAGCCTGGCCAATCCACCCAGCTTGTACATCTTTGGACACTCGGAGGAAACTGGCGCACCCGGAGGAAACCCACACACACACAGGGGGAGCGTGCAAACTCCGCACAGATAGTCACCCAAGGCTGGAATTGAACCTGGGCTCCTGATGCTGTGAGGCAGCAGTGCTAACCACTGTGTCATGTGCCACCCATGAGGGCGATGAGGAAGAGATGAGGGAGATCAAATTTGTGCAACAAGTTGTTACAATCTGGAATTCACTGCTTAAAAGGGTGATGGAAGTAAATTCAGTCGTAACATTCAAAAGGGATTTGGATAAATACTTGATGGGTAAAATTTGCAGAGTTAAAAGGGAAGAGCAGGGAGGGAGACTAATTGGATAGCTCTAGCATAGAGACAACACACCACCATGGACTGCAGTTGTTCAAGGAGGCAACTCACCGCCAGCTTCTCAAGGGCAATTAGTGATGGGCAATAAAAATAAAAATAAAATACTGCAGATGCTGGAAATTTGAAATAAAAGCAGAAAATGCTGGATAAAATCAGCAGGTTTGGCAGCATCTGTAGAGAGAGAAACACAGAGTTAATATTGAGAGTCTGCATGACTCTTCTACAGAACTGGGGTGCAGCAAGTTCAGAAGGAGACAAGTTGGAATGGATAAGAGCAGCAGAGAAGTTGAGATGGCTGAGGTCGCACTACAGTTCTCACTGAAAAGTTCAAGAACAGCTAGGAGGCCAGAGGGCGAGGTCCAGGTAGAGCGAGAAGGGAGGAGACGGGTGAATGGATCCATTGAACAGGGGAAGACTTCTTCCCAAAGAAATGAGCACAGAGACGAAGACAATGGAAGCAGAGTTCAGCATCTTGCCAAGCCCAAAATTCATAGAGGTGAGGGCAGCAAGGGATGATTCTCCAGTTCTGTAGAAGGAGTCATACAAACTCAAAATGTTAACTCTGTTTCTCTCTCCATTGGTACTGCCAAGCCTGCTGAGTTTATCCAACATTTTCTGCTTTTATCATGGACAATAAAAATGCTGGCCAACTCAGTGACACTCATGTCCTGTGAAAGGTATTTTTTTAAATAGGCACGATTGGCAGAAGAGCCTCCTTCTGTGTTGTAGAATTCTTTGAATCTATATCACCGCAGTCAGACTTCGTGACCTAATGCCCCCTATGGGTGTGGCTCTCACTGAGAGCATCTTGGAAGATCATTAGTGCTCTCCTGCCCTGGGCGTCTGGTTTTCGATCCCTTAATATAAGTCTCCAGAAAGTCCTGAGATGCATGCCAACCATTCCCAGAGACTAGCCTACTGCAAACATCCTGGGATGGCAGGACCGACGTATGAGGAGAGATTGAGTCGGTTAGGATTATGTTCACTGGAGTTCAGAAGAATGAGGCAGAATCTCATAGAAGCCTATAAAATTCTAAGAGGACTAGACAGGGTAGATTCAGGAAGGATGTTCCTGATGGTGGGGGAATCCAGAACCAGGGGTCATGGTTTAAGGATAAGAGATAAACCTTTTAGGGCTGAGGTGAGGAGAAATTTCTTCACCTGGAGAGTGGTAAGCCTGTAGAATTGAAAGCAGGTGAGGCCAAAACATTGTACATTTTCAAGAAGGAGTTTGATGAAGCTCTTGGGGAAAATGGGATCAAAGGATATGGGGGAGAAGACTGGATCAGGCTATTGAGTTGGATGATCAGCCACGATCATAATGAATGGCGCAGACAAGGTTCGAAGGGTCGAATGGCCTCTCCTGCTCCTATTTTCTATGTTGCTATGTGTCATTTTTACATGGGAGTTGGGGGCTAGGAACAGCAGTTGGAGGCTAGGGGGCTAGCAGTTTGGATCAGGAATTGGCTAGCTGTAAGAATGATGTGGAGATGCCGGCGTTGGACTGGGGTAAGCACAGTAAGCTGTAGCTGTAAGAAGACAGAAGGTGGTGGTTGATGAGAAGTGTTCATCCTGGAGTTCACTTACTAGTGGTGTACCACAAGGATCTGTTTTGAGGCCACTGCTGTTTGTCATTTTTATAAATGACCTGGATGAGGGCGTAGAAGGATGGGTTAGTAAATTTGTGGATGACACTAAAGTCAGTGGAGTTGTGGACAGTGCAGAAGGTTGTTGCAGGCTACAGAGGGACATAGATAAGCTGCAGAGCTGGGCTGAGAGGTGGCAAATGGAGTTCAATGCGAAAAGGTGTGAGGTGATTCACTTTGGAAGGAGTAACAGGATTACAGGGTACTGGGCTAATGATAAGATGTTTGGTAGTGTGGATGAACAAAGAGATCTCAGTGTCCATGTGCATAGATCCCTGAAAGTTGGCACCCAGGTTGATAGGGTTGTTAAGAAGGCGTACGGAGTGTTAGCTTTTATTGGTAGAGGGATTGAGTTTCAGAGCTAGGAGGTCATGTTGCAGCTGTGCAAAACTCTGGTGCGGCCGCACTTGGAGTATTGCGTACAGTTCTGGCCGCCGTATTATAGGAAGGATGTGGAAGCATTGGAAAGGGTGCAGAGGAGATTTACCAGGATGTTGCCTGGTATGGTGGGAAGGTCTTATGAGGAAAGGCTGAGGGACTTGAGGTTGTTTTCGTTAGAGAGAAGAATGTTAAGAGGTGACTTAATAGAGGCATACAAGATGATCAGAGGATTAGATAGGGTGGATAGTGAGAGCCTTTTTCCTCGGATGGTGATAGCTAGCACGAGGGGACATAGCTTTAAATTGAGGGGTGATAGATATAGGACAGATGTCAGAGGTAGATTCTTCACTCAGAGAGTAGTAAGGGCGTGGAATGCCCTGCCTCCAGCAGTAGTGGACTCACCAACATTAAGGGCATTTAAATGGTAATTGGATAAACATATGGATGATATTGGAATAGTGCAGGTTAGATGGGCTTTAGATTGGTTTCACTGGTCGGTGCAACATCGAGGGCCGAAGGGCCTGTACTGCGTTGTAATGTTCTATGTTCTAACAGGGAGGTGGTGGGGGATTAGGTAACAATGAACATTTTTACTTTGTATGTTGGATGATAAATGTTAGTCCAAAGATGTGCGGGTTAGGTGCATTGGCCATGCTAAATTGTTCCTTAGTGTCCCAAGATGTGTAGGTTAGAGGGATTAGCTGTGTAAATATGTGGGGTTACGGGGATAAGGCCTGGGTAGGATTGTGTTCGGTGCAGACTCGATGGGCCGAATGGCCTCCTTCTGAACTGTAGGGATTCTATGGTTTCTATAGTCGAACTGCCCATGAACCACGTAACTTTTAAAGTCCTGCCATACCTTGATAGTAAGTTTTACATATTAGACAGAAGCTAAACATTATACATGTGTTAAGATTAAAATGCTGTCAAGAAAAGGGCAAGTGCAATGTTTCAAATTAAAAACATTTGATATTTCACAAATCATTGATGCAGTTAAAGATTGCAGCAGAATTTAACCCTTTGAGGACTATGTTAATTTAATATCAAGGTAGCCAAAGATACAACTTACGCAGAAAATATTTAAATTTATGAAACAAGAACAAAATTGTGAAAAATATCTTTTGGTTCCTCAGATGAATTCTTATCCCACTTGGAGGGGGGGGAGTGGGGGTGAGAGGGGGACAGCAGAAGGTAACCTAGGTCTCTTTGTAGCCAAGGTGACTTGACAATACATGGAAAGTTCATAAGCAAGTCAATTGCCTGCGGTAGACCCAAACATTCAACAACCCAAACTAGGTAGGCCCGTTGCACTCTGAAGAATTGCTAATGATTGACCAACCAATTGGCTGTCTTTATGGAATCTGAAGAAGTGGCTTTACCTTCAGGACCTGGGATTCTTGTAACTCAGATAATCCTGCAAATCGTCGCCCAAGGGAAATTGGTGAGATAGGATAGAGTGCTCCCACCAG
Source organism: Mustelus asterias (assembly GCF_964213995.1). Taxonomy (NCBI): domain Eukaryota; kingdom Metazoa; phylum Chordata; class Chondrichthyes; order Carcharhiniformes; family Triakidae; genus Mustelus; species Mustelus asterias. The sequence continues at coordinate 118,210,337 of NC_135809.1, forward strand.
GAGGAAACTTGTTCACTGTTAACTGGTTGAACTCCAACACTATCTAGGACATACATAAGGAGTCCTTAAGCCTTGGATCTTGTCAACCTCTCCCAAAATGCTCTGATCTTAGGCAAACAGGTCCTTGTCGAGCAAATAGAACTTCTACGTGTCTAAGTAACTTTGTCTGAAGACAGGAGGACCTGATAAATTCTACTTAATCCTAAAAATTATTATTGTGGAAAAACTGATATCTTAAGATTTTGATGATTAGAGTCGGGCTGCCGATGAATCCCGCCAGCCTCTACTGGAGGCAGTTTTGTTTTAATATTTGTTTGGTTTTCAAACAGAGTGTCAAAGTTTATGACAAGATCCTCTGCTGTGTGAAAGATAAGGGATGGGGAGGGCGGGTTGGATGTTGAAATAAACCAAAGACTGGCAAATCCCTCTCTCCCCTTGCTACAAGCACACTTCTCTGTTGGCCCTTCATGGAGTGGCATTGATGGTGGTCATGGAGAAGTCCGCAGGCCCAACCATCCTGCCCTCCCAGTTCAAGGAGGCTGCGTTTCGGCCAGCAGCTCCTGTGGGGAGAATAAAGGGAATCAATTGGTGATAAAATCCGAAAGAAACCTCACTTAAGAATTATCCTTTTTTTTAAGGTTAAGCAAAAAGTTCCAAAAAGAACAATCAGTGCTCAAAGGGTTCATGTATTACAAACAGTGGCAGTGAATATTAGCTGTTAAGATATTAAAATCCGCGTCTAAGAAAGTAAAATGTCAAAAAAAAAGTTTACGCACTTGTTTTACCTGTATGAGTTCGAGTGTGGGTCTTTAAATGGTCGGAGCGGGAGAATTTACGCTGACATGTTTTACACTGGAATGGCTTTACCCCTATAGAAGTGAAAAGAAAATTCTAATCAGATTGTCCAACCTAATTTGCACAAATGTACAGTACAAAGTAAAGGCGATAAAGGGCTGGACAGCCAAGCAAAAAAATGATCATAATGTGCCACCTTAAGCATTGACTCCCTATCCATCAATGCACAGAAACAGCAGCACCATCTACAAGATGCACTGCAGCAACTCAACAAGGCACCTTCGACAACATCTCCCAAACCTGTGACCTCAATCACCAAGAAGAACAAGGGCAGCAGGCACATGGGAACATCACCACCTGAAAGTTCCTCTTTCCGTGACATATCATCCTGACTTGAAAATATATATATCACTATTCTTTTCCTATCGCTGCGTCAAAATCCTGAGATTCCCTTGCTAATACCAATGGTGGTGTGCCTCCACCATACAGGCTACAGGCAATCAAGGCAGCGGCTCGCCACCACTTTCTCAAGAACAGAGATGGATATTAAATGTTGGCTTTACCAGCGACGCTCCAATCCCATGAGTACATTAAAAAACACCTGTTGGCAGGATAACATTCTCACAGTGGTTAGCATTCTGCATACAAGCATGCACTGGGATTGACTTGGACACTTGATGCGCTTTCAAACTTGTACTGTCTGTGCATCACGCCCCAGTGGAAATGACCATGAGCAAACAGTAGTGAGCCTCTGGAATCCATTGTCACCTGATGTGGTGAAGGTTGACTCTCTGCTCACCTGTAAGAGGGAGCTGAATCTGTTCCTGACTTGTATAGAAAATAAGTGTTTTTATAACACATGTTCCCATGTGGTCTCCTGGAGTGGCCTCAATTGCCTGAGGAGGTCAGGGAGGAATTTTACAGGGTTTTTTTCCTACTTGGTCCAGAATGCTTTCTCATGTTTTTGTCTCTCCCAGGAGGAAAGATGGGTGGGGTTGGAGATGATGGTGAGTGTTAGAGGAATTTAGTCATAATATTTCAGCCATAATGCTGTGTGGAGGAGGCCTGATAGACCAGCTGGTCTTATCGTGCCCATCATGGTAAATAATCATGCTGAGTTCAGTCAGTTCAGTAACATAAGAACAAGTTCAGCCCCTCTATCCTGCTCCACCATTTAATAAGATCATGGTTGATCTGATAATAACCTCAAATCTGCACTCTGCCTACTCCCAATAACCTATCACCCCTTGTTTACCAAGAATCTATCCGCCTCTGGACTAAAAATAATCAAAGAATCTGCTTCCACAACCTTTTCAGGAAGAATTCTCAAGACCCATGACCCTCTGACATAGAACATAGAACATAGAACATAGAACAGTACAGCACAGAACAGGCCCTTCGGCCCACGATGTTGTGCCGACCTTCATCTGAAACCAAGATCAAGCTATCCCACTCCCTACCATCCTGGTGTGCTCCATGTGCCTATCCAATAACCGCTTAAATGTTCCTAAAGTGTCTGACTCCACTATCACTGCAGGCAGTCCATTCCACACCCCAACCACTCTCTGCGTGAAGAACCTACCTCTGATATCCTTCCTGTATCTCCCACCATGAACCCTATAGTTATGCCCCCTCGTAATAGCTCCATCCACCCGAGGAAATAGTCTTTGAACGTTCACTCGATCTATCCCCTTCATCATTTTATAAACCTCTATTAAGTCTCCCCTCAATCTCCTCCGCTCCAGAGAGAACAGCCCCAGCTCCCTCAACCTTTCTGAGCGAAAACATTTCTCCTCATCTGTTTTAAATCAGTGACCCCTTATTTTTAAATAGTGATCCCCCCAATACCCATCCCCCTGCACGCACCACCCTCCCTTATCCTCTCAACACCCCCTCCCAACACCCCCCCCCACCCCCGCCTCCTCCACCCGCCTCCCACCCCCTGCCAACCAGGTCTATATTCTCCCACAAGAGGAAACATCCTCTCCACATCCACCCTGCCAGGACCCCCCCAGATCTTATATGTTTCAATCAAGTCACCTCTTACTCTTCTAAACTTCAGCAGATACAAGCCTAACCTGTCTAACCTTCCCATCATAAGACAACCCACCCATTCCACATATTAGTATGGTAAACCTTCTCTGAATATGTTTGCATCCTTGTTAAAACATTATTGATGGCAATTCATTCTTACCAGTGTGTCTTCTCTGGTGTCGCTTGAGTTGATCTGAACGGGAAAATCGACGACCACAGTCCTTAAAATCACATTGATAAGGCTTCTCACCTTATCGGATAAGAAAATAAAATGTTTGAGCATCAGGTTTGTCATTCAGATAAAATATCATAACCGAAAGCCAAGTTCTGGTGCGTAAAGTGTCACTTTAATGTTGCCTTTAATATCTTAGCATTTATAAACACCAGGAACTTACAATATAAAGTGTCTTTAACATAGGAAGTTGTAACATAGGAAGAGAGATTTGGATAGGCTAAGTGAGTGGGCGAGGATCTGGCAGATGGAGTATAACGTTGGTAAGTGTGAGGTTATCCACTTTGGAAGGAATAATAGTAAAATGGACTATTATTTAAACGGTGAAAAATTACAACATGCTACAGTGCAGAGGGACCTGGGGGTCCTTGTGCATGAATCACAAAAACTCAGTTTGCAGGTGCAGCAGGTAATCAAGAAGGCAAATGGAATGTTGGCCTTTATTGTGAGAGGGATGGAGTATAAAAGCAGGGAGGTCATGCTGCAACTGTACAGGGTACTGGTGAGGCCGCACCTAGAGTACTGTGTACAATTTTGGTCCCCTTATTTAAGAAAGGATATATTAGCTTTGGAGGGGGTACAGAGGTTTACCAGGTTGATTCCAGAGATGAGGGGGTTAGCTTATGAGGAGAGATTGAGTAGACTGGGCCTGTACTAATTGGAGTTTAGAAGGTTGAGGGGAGATTTTATAGAGACATATAAGATAATGAAGGGGCTAGATAGGGTAGAAGCAGCGAGGTTATTTCCACTTACAATGGAAACAAGAACTAGGGGGCATAGCCTCAAAATACAGGGGAGTCAATTTAGAACTGAGTTGAGGAGGAACTTCTTCTCCCAGAGGGTAGTGAATCTTTGGAATTCTCTGCCCAATGAAGCAGTAGAGGCTACCTCGTTAAATGTGTTTAAGTCACAGATAGATAGATTTTTAACCATTAAGGGAATTAAGGGTTATGGGGAGCGGGCGGGTAAGTGGAACTGAACCCACTATCAGATCAGCCATGATCTTATTGAATGGCGGAGCAGGCTTGAGGGGCTAGATGGCCTACTCCTGCTCCTATTTCTTATGTTCTTATGTTCTTATGTAATGAGATGCTTCACAGGAGTGTTATCAGAAACTGGCCTAAAACTTGGTTGTAACAATAGGCTTTAAGCAGCATCTTAAAGGAGGAGATGGATGGAGAGGAAGGAGATTTGGCAGGGGGTGTAGAATCCCAGGGAATAGGCAGCAAAGGCTGGATCACCAATGATGGGGCAAAGAAACTGGGCAATGGACAAACAGCCAGAGTTGGAAAATGTGTTCTCAGAGGGTTGTAGGTCAATGGAAGTTACAAAGATAGAGAGGGGTTATAAAATTGGCATCAGTAAAATAGCACCTCTGTTATAGAAAAGGCCCGAGTTGCATTGAGATCATTAGAAATGAAAATTGAGCAGTTTTAATAACAAACCATAATGTTTGATTTGTGGACAGTAAGTTCAAAATTTGCTTCAGGACCTTTGGGCAGATTAACCCTATGCATTACCACACCCTCTTTTAAACATCTTATCAGTACTAAGGTCAGAAAGTATAAGCAGCTTGGGATGTTAAGGGGAATCCTCACAACATTTAAGAAGCATTTAGATGAGCACTTGAAATGCCATAGCATACAAGGCTACAGGCTAAGTGGAAAGTGGGATTAGACTAGGCTTGATAGCCGGCACAAACAAAATGGGCCAAAGGGCCTCTTTTTGTGCTGTAAAACTCCATGATTCTGTGATATATGAAAACTCAGGTGGGAAAATTCATTTCAATGCTCAATCCTTTGTGGTAGATACATCCATGTGTTTATAAGATTACTAGGTAAAGATAATTGCCTAAAAAGAATCTGCTCTTGCTATTGCATTTTAGCTGGGTGACAGGTAATGCTCAGTTGGTAGGACACTTGCTTCTTAACCAGGGGTCAAAGCCCGCTGCAGATACTTGAGCACATGATCTGGGCTAACACTTCAATGCAGAACCAGGGGAGTGCTGCACTACTGAGATATATCACTTTTTGGATGAAAGACTAAACCAAGGCCCATCTCACCTGTCAAGTGGATGTAAAAGATCCCACAGAAATATTTTTGAAGAGGAGGGGCAATCTCCCTGGTGGCCTGGCCAACATTTATCCCTTAGCCAACAGGACAAAACAGATTATCTGGTAATTTATTTCTGTATTATTTATGGGACTTTGATGTGCTTCAACATTGGCTGACATGTTTCCCAGATTGCAAGAGGAACACTTAATTAGTTATAAGGCACTTTGGGATCATGTTGTGGTCACAAAAGGCTTTGTATAAATGCAAATCTTTCTCGTACAGATTCATACAGAGAATCACGTCAAGTCTAAAGCACAGAAACAGGCCGTTCAACCAAACGGTCTATTCCAATGTTCATGCACCTCCTGAGCCCCCTGCCACCCTATTTTATAGAGTCCCTACAATGCAGAAGGAGGCCATTCAGCCCATCAAGCCTGCACTGTCAGCAATCCCATTGAGGCCCTATCCCCATAACCCCACGCACTTACCCTATTTAATCTAACTCGATTGGCCTAATCCTCTATTCCTTTTCTCCATCACGTACCTACCTAGCTTCTTTTTAAAGCCATCCATGCTTTACACCTCAACCAGGAAATAAACTTTACTTTAACTAACCCTTGTGGTGGTTCCTTAAGAGTTAAGAGTTTGGCTGCATCTGTTAGATTGTAAAAACATGCAAAATGGTAGCCGCATGTTTAGGTGACTGGGGAAAATAGTTAGCAGAACTGACTACATATGAATTACCCAAGGGTTTGGGGTCATGTAACATTTCAGTGTCGATTCAGCTTAATTGATTTCATGTAGTCTGTGGCATCTGCCACTGGTACTGAAAATGGTCAATTAAACCCTGACCACAGAAGCTCCCCCAGGAGTTGCAGTTCTTTACAGGAAATAATCTCTGGGGCAAGAGTTAGTCTTTGACATATTAAAACAAATCCCCTCGCAGTAGAATGCAGCAACAAATGCAAGATTTTTGTTTGAATAGAAAACTATTGTTCAAAAATGTTTCTGCATTTAAAGCTTAATGTACCGTTAATATTCCAGCATAATGCCAGATGTTTTAGATATTAGAATGAAGCAAAGGGGTATCGGGTTGAATTAAAATTTGGAAGATAATATATGTTCTTCCTTAAAAGAATTATTTAAGTAGTCATGTTTTAAAACATCTGGCTCAGGCTGTGTCAGACGTTATGCTTGGCTATCGTGAGCTATATCTCAAGTCAACCTGACATCTGCTCACTGCGGTCTTATTCCTTGAACAACTCTCCCTTCAAGCTTCAGTCTCTTCTGATGAGCTTTTGCAGCAATGAGATGTCAATTGCAGGTCAATTTCATACAAGCGACATCAACGAGAGCATGGCTTTCCAAATCCCCGGGCAGACTCAACAGGAACATGGGGATCGGGTGTTACTTCTTAAATGTTTTAGTTGAAGAAAAAATGAACCATGAGATATTTCTTAGGTGTGCTGTATTAAGCTGGGATGGCACGGTGGCACAGTGGTTAGCACTGCTGCCTCACAGCGGCCAGGGACCCGGGTTCGATCCTGGCTTGGGTCATTGTCTGTGTGGAGTTTGCACATTCTCCCCGTGTCTGCGTGGGTTTCCTCCGGATGCTCCAGTTTCCTCCCACGGTCCAAAGATGTGTGGGTTAGGTGGATTGGCCATGCTAAATTACCCTTAGTGTAAGGGGGACTAGCTAGGGTAAGTGCATGGGGTTCTGGGGATAGGTTGGTGTAGACTTGATGGGTTGAATGGCCTCCTTTTGCACTGTAGGGATTCTATGATTCTAAGGGATAAGACGCTAAACTAGGTAAATGGACTTGCTGTTGGGATTAAGCCCGTGATTTGACTGAATGATGGAGCAGACTGGAGGGGCTGAATGGCCTACTCCTGATTCTATATTCCTATTTTCCTATAGGTACTATAAATTCTGATACTGACTCAATTCAAAATGTGTATGAAAAAGAAGGACATCAAACTTTTCGTAACCAGATGGTGTATTGGCCAAATCCAAAATAGGAAGCCAAAGCATCCAAACTAGGATAATTCCTAAATGCTGCCATCATCTTCAAACACATTAATTCATGACAGCTACTTCAAACCAAATGACTGAGGGGATCATTCCAAAATATTTACTTCTATTTTATTTGGGCTCACTGCATTTCTAAAGACATCTGAAAATCCCATGTATTTTAACCAAATCGAGGTCCCAAGACACTTCCCTCCCATCCACGTCCACAATCATACAAAGGAATGTTACTTGAAAAGACAAATTACCCGCTTAGTGACTCTGTCTGTGCCTGATTCGAAGCGTGCTTCCCTACCTGCAGCGGAGGGGCTTGGGAGGAGGGCAATTGCAGGCTGCATCTTCTGTGGGGATTGGAGTCAATGTGGAGAGGAACAGTCATGTGCAATGCCTAGATCCTTTAACACCAGGACAGGAGCAATGATGGGATTCTTTAATGCAAGGTCATGGCAAATGTTTTCTCTGAGCTGCATTGGTGCAACAGACTGCACACAGGCATCATTTCCTGTAAGGTGCACAGGCGTACAACCAGGCAGCATTCTTGAAGGGGCCACATAGCGTAACAAACAGGTTGCACAAATAGGAAAATAGTCCTCTAACAATGTTCCCTCGAGGCTACATGGGTGCACGGCTGCACAGTAATCCAAAAGATACTGCACAGTGCATAAACGATGTTCCCCTACCAACCAAGAAGACATGGAACTGTTTTAAGATTAAAGTTTTTAAGTTTATTTATTAATGTCACAAGTAACTGCAATGAAGTTACTATGAAAATCCCCCAGTCGCCACACTCCTGTTTGGGAGAATTTAGCAAGACCAATGCAGCTAAGCAGCACATCTTTCGGATTGTGAGAGGAAACCAGAGCACCTGGAAGAAACCCACACAGACATGGGGAGAATGTGCAAACTCCACACAGATAGTGACCCAGGCCGGGAATTGAACCCAGGTCGCTGTGATGCAGCACTGCTAACCACTGTGCACTCTGTGCGTAGCCTGGGATGACACTGGATGCCTTCAGACTCTTTTAACCAAAGTTGCTATATCATAGAAACCCTACAGCACAGAAAGAGGCCATTCGGCCCATTGAGTCTGCACCGACCACAATCCCACCCAGGCCCTACCCCCAAATATTTTACCCACTAATCCCTTTAACCTACGCATCTCAGGACACTAAGGGCAATTTTAGCATGGCCAATCAACCTAACCCGCACATCTTTGGACTGTGGGAGGAAACCGGAGCACCCGGAGGAAACCCACGCAGACACGAAGAGAATGTGCAAACTCCACACAGACAGTGACCCAAGCCGGGAATCGAACCCAGGTCCCTGGAGCTGTGAAGCAGCAGTGCTAACCACTGTGCTACCGTGCCGCCCTATATATAAATGTTGTTGTTGAAAGCCATTGTTGGAGCAGGGAATCTCAAGCAGACATTTGGCACCTTATTTGAATCAGGCATGGGTAAAGAACATCTCCTGTTTATGTTTACCCTATTTTTATTCTTTCGCAGGATGTGGGCATCACTAGCTAGGCTAGCATTTGTTTCCCATTCCTAATTGCCCTAGAGAAGGTAGCGGCAAACTGCCTTCTGGAACTGCACTCCTGTTTTAGTTACACCCACAGTGCTGTTAGGAAGGGATTTCCAGCATTTTGGCCCAGAGACAGTGAAGGAACGGCTATATGGTTCCAAGTCAGGATAATGTGTGGCTTTGAGGGGAATCTGCAGGTTGTGCTGTTCTTACGCATCCGCTGTCCTTGTCCTTCTAGGTGGTAGAGATCATGGATTTGGAGGCTTGACAAGTTGCTGCAGTATATCTTGTGTATGGACATTGTTGCCACTGCATATTGATAATGGAGGAAATGAATGTTCAAGGTGGTGCCAATCAAATGGGATGCATTTTCCTGGCTGATGTTGAGCTTCTTGAGTGCCATTGGAGACAAGTGGAAAATATTCCAGCTAGAAACCCTACAGTGCAGAAAGAGGCCATTTGGCCCATCGAGTCTGCACCGACCACAATCCCACCCAGGCCCTACCTCCATATCCCTACATATTTACCCGCTAACCCCTCTAACCTATGTATCTCAGGACTCTAAGGGGCAATTTTTTTTTAGTATGGCCAATCAACCTAACCCGCACATCTTTGGACTGCTCTCCTGACTTGTAGATGATGGACAGGTTTTTGGGAGTCAGGAGCTGAATTACTAACCATAGAATTCCCAGCTTCTAACCTCTTCTTTTAGCCACAGTATTTATATGGCTGGTCCAGTTCAGTTTCTGATCAATGGTAACCCCCAAGATGTTGGTAGTGGGGGATTCTGTGATGGTAATGCCACTGAATGTCATGGGGAGATAATTGGATTCCCTCTTGTTGGAGATGTAATTGACTTATACTTGTGTGGTGTGAATGTTACTTGCCACTTATTAGCCCAAGCCTAAATGCTGGCCATGTCTTATTGCATATGGACACAGACTACTTTCAGTATCTGAGGAGTCATGAATGGTGGGCAATCATCAGCGAACATCCTCGCTTCTGACCTTATGATGGAGGGAAGGTCATTGATGGAGCAGCTTTAGATGGTTGGCCAAAAACATTACGCTGAGGAAATCCTGCAGTGATGACCTGGGATTGAGATGATTGACCTCCAACAACCCCAGGTATGAATCCAACCAATAGAGAGTTTTCCTCCAATTCCCATTGACTTCAGCTTTGCGAGGGCTCCTTGATGCCACATTTGAACAAATGTTACCTTAATGTTAAGGGCAGTCACTCTCACCTCTCCTACTCTTGAGTTCAGCTCTTTTGTCCATATTTAGATCAAGGCTTTAATAAGGTCAGGAGTTGACTAGCGCTGGCGAAACCCAAACTGAGCATCAGTGAACAGCTTTTTGCTTTCCAAGTGCTACTCGATAGCAATATCATGACACCTTCATTAATTTTGCTGATGATTGAGAGAAGACTGATGGAGTGGCAACTGGCTGGGTTGGATTTGTCCTGCTTGTGTACAGGCTTTTCCACATTGCTGGGTAGACGACAGTGTTGCAGTTGTAGAAATCATAGAAATCATAGAAACCCTACAGTGCAGAAGGAGGCCATTCGGCCCATCGAGTCTGCACCGACCACAATCCCACCCAGGCCCTACCCCCACACATTTTACCCACTAATCCCTCTAACCTACACATCTCAGGACACTAAGGGACAATTTTTAACCTGGCCAATCAACCTAACCCGCACATCTTTGGACTGTGGGAGGAAACCGGAGCACCCGGAGGAAACCCACGCAGACACGAGGAGAATGTGCAAACTCCACACAGACAGTGACCCGAGCCGGGAATCGAACCCGGGACCCTGGAGCTGTGAAGCAGCAGTGCTAACCACTGTGCTACCTACCAAGAACTAGCCAAGCTGTTCCGTACTGGAACAGCTTGGCTAGTTCTTGGTTAGCAGCAAGTTTTGGAGCAAAGGTCTGCAGTATAATTTCCAGAATATTGCCAGAGCCATAGCCTTTGGAGTATTCAACACCTTCAGCCGTTTCTTGATATCACGTTGGCTGAAGACTGAAATTTATAATGCTGAGGACCTCAGGAGGAGGCCAAGATGAATCATCCACTTAACATTTCTGGCTGAAGATGATTGCAAATGATTCAGACTTATCTTTGGTACTGTCATGCTGCACCCAACCACCACTACCCCCCCCCCCCCCCCCCCCACCACCCCGATTAATGAGGATGGGACTATTTATGGAGCCTTATTCTTTGGTTAGTTGTTTAATTGTCCACCACCACCAATCACAACTGGATGTGGCAGGATCTTCCACTGTTCGGCATGCCAATAATCCTAGGTTGTGGCTTAACCAGGTAGGCTTGTTTCTGGCTGCACAGAACAGAGAGATCTGTCACTGCTTCCCCCGCTGAATATCGCTGACCTCTGTGGCCAATTGCCACCCCCTCCCCCAATAGCTGGTCTCCGCAGCTAATCCCCCCCCCCCTCTCTTGGACCGGCTAATCGCCCCACTCTATCCGAAGGAATGACCGATCCACCCCACCCCCAAATCCACCCCCTCCACCACCACCACTCACTCCCCACAGGGATCGGTGCATTGCTGATTGCAAGGCTGATCTCACCGGATATCCAGTGCCGGTAAAATCGCGAGGGAGATCTCCTCTCTCATGATTTTACCAGCTCGCCCTGCCCATCGATCTGCGGGGTGAAAAGGTAAAATTGCCCCCCAAAGTCTGTACAATGCAATCTTTACTGGAAAGTGAATGTCTTCAATCTACAAGAAGATTGTCTCAATGGATCAGATATCGTGACAATTCACGACGAGTGGTGCAGACCCAAGGCAGGGGGAGTGGGAGCGCTTATCAAGTTAGGTGTTTAAGTTGTCCCAGACCTACACACCCACATGTTTTCCTTTTCATATATTGAATGTATTTTCATTTGTGTTCAGGAATGTGGCCGGACTAGACTCAATTTATGCTTATTTCTTTCATTGTAGTCTAGGGAGAGAACGTGTGTTTGAGCAGAGGCACGGAGAACAAGACCAAGAGCTCAACGCACAAGAAGAAAACTTAATGGACAATGCAAGTGCAACTGGGTCCAGTTGGGGTGTTGATGTCACTAATATAGTGAAATGATTTTATTCCACAGTCAATGTGAAGAATACCAAATTCCCCTGGAACTGCCAAGGTGCATATTTGTCCTCGATTTGAATCATGAACTACGACCTAATAGTTAGATTTTACTGGATTTCCTGACAGCATAGGTGATATGATGGCACAATGGTTAGCATTGCTGCCTCAAAGCACCAGGGACCCAGGTTTGATGCCCGGCTTGGGTCACTGTCTGTGCAGAGTCTGAACGTTCTCCCCGTGCCTGCGTGGGTTTCCTCCGGGTGCTCCGGATTCCTCCCACAGTCTGAAAGAGGAGCTGGTTAGGTGCATTGGCCATGCTAAATTCACCCTCAGTGTACCCGAACAGGTGCTGGAGTGCAGTGACTAGGGGATATTCACATTAACTTCATTGCAGTGTTAATGTAAGCCTACTTGTGACATTAATAAGTAAATTTTAAAAAGCAAATGGTGGTATCAATGATTTTTACAGCACAGAAAGGAGGCCATCTCAGCCCATCGTGCCTATGCTAGCTCTGTGAATAAGCTTTCCACTAAGTTCCATTCTTCCCTCTTTTCCCATCTTCCTTTTTCAATTATTAATCCATTTCATTCTTAAGAGGCGTGATTGATCCTATTTCCATCCCCATTGCTGATAAAACATTTCAATTGCTAAAGGATCTTTACTTAAAAAAGTATTCCTAAACACTCCTTTATTTCGATAGTGATGATGTGAAATGAATGTCCTTTACTTACTGATCCACTGACCATTGGAAATCTATTTTTCTCAATTTACTCTATCATAGGTTTTCCATAAAGTTTTAAGGTTTAAAGTTTATTTCTTAATGTCACAAGTAGTCACATTAACACTGCAATGAAGTTACTATGAACATTCCCTGGTCACCACACTCCAGCACCTGGAGTACATCAAGAATTTAGCATGGTCAATGCACCTAACCGGCACATCTTTCAGACTGCAGGAGGGAACCGCAGCACCCAGAGGAAACCCCTGCAGACACGGGGAGAACGTGCAGACTCCACACAGACAGTGACCCAAGCCGGGAATCGATCCCGGGTCCCTGGCACTGTGAGGCAGCAGTGCTAACCACCGTGCCACCATACTGCCCACAGTATAAAGTATCAACCAAGGCATTCATTTTGCATCATCTGTGAACAAAGGCTTTTCTGTGTTATCTTTTCTAGTTTGTAGTGGTACTCATTATAGCAATTCCAATTACAATATAGTGCTGCTGAATCCAGAGTACTGGTACGGTAAAATGTGCAGATGCCTCAAAGTGGAATCTTCATAAACAGTACGGACAAGCCTGAAGCCAGCAGAATATCATGTTGCAACTGCCATTCTATTAGTAAGATCAGTTTGTAAAAGAAAAATGAAAACAACTTGTGCAAAAAGGAGGACTAATCGTCCCTTGCAGTTAAAATTAAAAATAAACATTGGCTTGAGAATGGTCAAAAGTCACAAATAACTCATTGTGGAATGTTGTTCTGACAGCTTCAAGAGGAAATGCCAGTAGCGTGTGGAAAAACATTCCCATAAACTCATCACTTTCTGGAACTGGTCAAATCCAAATCTTCCGGGTGCATGGCGAAACACTTCACTGACTACACCCACAACAGCAGATATACTAGGGAAGGACCAGGGGCACAGCAAGATCACACAGCAGCTAAATTCTAAGACTCAGTGGACTAATCACTCTCTAGATGCTGCCATTTGTTTGTTTTAATCTATACCAAAATTGTTTTCAAATTTAAAGTTTATTTATCAGTGTCACAAGTAGGCTTACATTAACACTGTAATGAATTTATTGTGAAAATCCCCTAGTCACCACACTCCAGTCAGTGCCTGTTCGGGTACACTGAGGGAGAATTTAGCATGGGCCAATGCACCTAACCAGCATGTCTTTCGGACTGTGGGAGGAAACCGGAGCACCCAGAGGAAACCCACGCAGACACAGGGAGAACGTGCAGACTCTGTAAAGACAGTGACCCAAGCCGGGAATCAACCCAGGTCCCTGGCGCTGTGAGGCAGCAGTGCTAACCACTGTGCCACCGTGCTGCCCATTTCTGGTAGAGTACTCATGTTCAAACAATCCTCTGCTTAAAAAAACGAAATCTCCTAACCCCTACCCTCTCTTTCCATTTTTTGCTGGGTGATTTTAAATTTATGCTTGCTGGTTGGCAACTCACTGACCAATGGAAATAATAATTTCTCTATTGAATTTAACAGAATGCTTCATAATGCTGACCCTCTCTATAACATTTGCTCTTAATAATCTCTATTCCAGTGAAAGAACTTCTAACTTTTCCAGCTCTTCTTCATGGCCAAATTTTCGCATCTCTGGTATCATCATAATGAGACTCTTTTGTACCCATCTATGGCCATGACATTATTGGACAGGCCCTCAGAACTAGATACAAGCACAGCCTGACTGCAGATCTGTAATTTGTTAATAATAAGGCCTTTCAAACTGTTGACCTATCTGAAGCGTGCTGCTAGGTGGAATGGGCAGGAAGCTACATTTTCAACCAATGTCAGCTTTAGGATTTGCCAGCTTTATACATACAATGGCAGCTGTCTCAACGGATGTACCACAGACGGTTAAGAATAAAGCAGGCAGCATTACCAAGAGGGAATGATCACCTGCTGTAGCATCATAATTGCAGAATAATAGCGGTTCACAATGATTTATAGGAGAGTGTAATCACATTTTAATTTGCAATAGATTGCATGCAAACTTACATTTGTATCTTTCCCATGCATGTAATATAGACAGAAAAAAATAATGTCTGCAAGTGCTTTACAAGGCTGGAATGGACTTGAGCCATTTAGATGACATCATAAATCACATGTTTAACTGTGCACTGTGCATGGTGAAATTGTAACTGCGTTTATAAATGTGTTTATGATTTCACAACACATGGTCAGTAGAAGAAACTCCCTTTATAAAAATGAGGGTTTATGAATAGAGTCACATGCCAGAATTTTACAGCCTCTCCGCCCCGGAATCAGGGCGGGCGTGGGTTGCAGAACAGAATTCTCCATTGGCCTCGAGCGGGACTTTAGAAGCCTCACCCGAGCGAGATTGTAAAATTCCAGCAATAGAGTCACAGGAGTTTACAGCATGGAAACAGGCCCTTCGGTCCAACTTGTCCATGCTGCCCAGTTTTTACCAATAAGCTAGTCCCAATTGCCTGCATTTGGCCCATATCCCTCTGTACCCATCTTACCCATGTAACTGTCTAAATGCTTTTTAAAAGACAAAATTGTACCCGCCTCTACTACTACCTCTGGCAGCTTGTTCCAGACACTCACCACCCTCTGTGTGAAAAAATTGCCCCTCTGGACACTTTTGTATCTCTCCCCTCTCACCTTAAACCTATGCCCTCTAGTTTTATACTCCCCTACCTTTGGGAAATGATGTTGACTATCTATCTTATCTATGCCCCTGATTATTTTATAGACTTCTATAAGATCACCCCTAAGCCTCTTACGCTCCAGGGAAGTCCCAGTCTATCCAGCCTCTCCTTATAACTCAAACCATCAAGTCCCAGTAGCATCCAAGTAAATCTTTTCTGCACTCTTTCTAGTTTAATAATATCCTTTCTATAATAGGTGACCAGAACTGTACACAGTATTCCAAGTGTGGCCTTGCCAATGTCTTGTACAACTTCAACAAGACATTCCAACTCCTGTATTCAATGTTCTGACCAATGAAACCAAGCATGCCTTCTTCACCTTCTGTGACTCTACTTTCAAGGAGCTATAAACCTGTACCCCTAGATCTCTTTGTTCTATACTCTCCCCAACGCCTTACCATTAACTGAGTAAGTCCTGCCTTAGTTCGATTTACCAAAATGCATCACCTCGCATTTATATAAATTAAATTCCATCTGCCATTCATCAGCCCACTGGCACAATTGATCAAGATCCTATTGCAATCCTAGATAACTTTCTTCATTGTTCACTTTGCCATCAATCTTGGTGTCATCTGCAAACTTACTAACTATGTCTCCTAAATTCTCATCCAAATCATTAATATAAATCACAAATAACAGTGGACCCAGCACCAATCCCTAGGGCACACCGCTGGTCACAGGCCTCTCTACAATCATCCTCTGTCTTCTTCATCAAGCCAATTTTGTATCCAATTGGTTATCTCATCCTGGATCCCGTGAGATTTAACCTTATGCAACAACCTACCATGCGGTACCTAGTGAACAGCCTTGCTAAAGTCCATGTAGAGAATGTCAACTGCACTGTCCTCATCTACCTTCTTGGTTACCCCTTCAAAAAACTCAATCAAATTCGTGAGACATGATTTTCCACTCACAAAGCCATGTTGACTGTCCCTAATCAGTTCTTGCCTCTCTAAATGCCTGTAGATCCTGTCTCTCAGAATACTTTCTAATAACTTACCCACTAGAGACGTTAGACTCACTGGCCTGTAGGTCCCAGGCTTTTCCCTGCAGCCCTTCTTCACCCTCACATGAATGTGGGTGACACACCCTCTCACCCCCAGATATTTTTATTTTAAATCAATAAATATAGTATTTTTAGCTTGTTTTTTTTTATTCAGTCGTGGGACATGGGCATCGCTGGCTGGCCAGCATTTATTGCCCTCCCTAGTTGCCCGAGGGCTGTTAAGAGTCAATCACTGCTGTGGCTCTGGAGTCACATGTAGGCCCGACCAGGTAGGGACGGCAGATTTCCTTCCCTACAGGACATTAGTGAACTAGATGAATTTTTCCGACAGTCAACAATGGTTTCATGGTCATCAATAGACTCTTTATTCTACATTATTTTTATTGAATTCAAATTCCACCACCTGCCATGGCGGGATTTGAACCCAGGTTCCCCAGAACATTAGCTGAGTCTCAGGATTAATAGTTTAGCGATAATACCATGAGGCCATCGCCTCCCCAAATGGAATAAACTTGTTAGCAAGGATATTCCATTTGTGTTTCCCACGTGGGTTCTTATTCCAGTTACAGACAGTGTTCTCTTAGTCTTCCCAGTGTTTATCATCATTGCAGCCAATGATTCACATCAAGAAAATGGCGCTCATTATGACAGAAAATCATGTGATTCTCCTCGGTATGATTGCGATTTTAGGTTTAAGTTAAGTTTAGATTTAAGAGAGTGCTTTACCAATCAAAAAAAGTCATTATATTTGTTTACGATCCTCCTGTATCAAGTACATAAAGGACAGCTCTTGGCCAGTCATATAATACGATAAATAAGGCTTCCTTTGGGGTTAGGAGTTTGGGATTTTATAATTGCCAGGCATTTAAACCATTAATGGCCATAAGTTTTTTTAGACACTTGGCGAAATTTCAAGAAGGAAATTTGGATTTCAAGGTAATAAGTCCCAAATCTCCCATACACTGGAAACACTCCTGGATAAATATCTCCATTCATAAGGCAATCATAACTCACTTCTACCTTTGTCACTCATGAATTACTTGTGGAGATATTTATCGTATTACCATAACATATTCTACTTAGAACACTAGGGTAGATTTACAACCCAAGTGTTGCAGCCCAGGAATATAACCTGAAGTTGTTTTTGATGTCACCTTGTCCTTGAAATGGAGTATTTATGGAAATATGATTTTTATTTTTATTGGTGATCCCCCAAACAAGTGTAATAAATTACAACAAATGTTTTTTGTGGAGTGCCAGGAATTGTTTTTTTGTGATTCCTACTGTTTCCAATTTTGAAATGACATAAACTGGTGGTAAAATTCATGGATCATTCTGGATTAGGAAGCAGCCAGGAAACTTCTAAATTGGTTGTACAATATAAGTAAATGGACTAGTGCTTATAAAGAAATGAATGAGCAGTACAAGCACTTTATAAATGTTATTGAAATAGTTAAGGGTAAAATTGAGGGGTAGCACTGCTGTCTAACAGCACCAGGGACTTGCGTTCGATTCCCTTTGGGTGATTGTCTGTGTGGAGTTTGCACATTCTCCTGTGTCTGCATGGGTTTTCTTCGGGTGCTCCGGTTTCCTCCCACAGTCCGAAAGACGTGCTGGTTAGGTGCATTGGCCATGCTAAATTCTCCCTCAGTGTACCCGAACAGGCGCCAGGGTGTGTCGATCAGGGGATTTTCACAGTAACTTTACTGCAGTGTTAATGTAAACCTACTTGTGACACTAATAAATAAACTTTAAACTTTAAACTGAATGAGATATTGGAATTTTTGAAGGGCTGATGTTTAACATCTCCAATCAATGTAGAAGAGTAATCAGCAAAACAAGTAATGTTCAAAACTGTGATAAAAGCAAAACACTGCGGATGCTGGAATCTGAAACAAAAACAGAAAATGCTGGAAAATCTCAGCAGCTCTGACAGCATCTGTGGGGAGAGAATAGAGCCAACGTTTCAAGTCTGGATAACCCTTCATCAGAGCATGCTCAAACTTTAATCAAAACAGAAAATGCTGGAAAAACTCAGCGGGTCTGACAGCATCCGTGGAGGGAGAAGAAACACAGTTAATGTTCGAACAGAGGTAACATCTGAAGAAGAGTCAGGGACTTGAAACATCTCTCCACAGATGCTGCCCAACCTGCTGAGTTTTTCTGTTTTTATTTCAGATTTCCAACACCTGCAGTATTTTGCTTTTAATTTCATGTTCAGTCTGTGCTGAGTCTTGGTCAGAACACATCTTGAGTACTAAATAAAGGCTTGCATTTATACAGTGCCTTACACAACCTCAGAATGTCCCAAAGCACTTTACAGCCATGAAGTAGTTTTGAAGTTGTATTGCAGGCATACGCTGCAGTCACTTTGATAGCTCTGGCAAAACAGAAATGTGCTAATGGCTAGATAATCTGTTTTATTTGAGTGGTGCTCATTGGCCAGGATTCTGGGGACAATTCCTTTGAGCTGGTTTAAAATAACGCCATGGGATCTTTCACATCTACTTCAGAGAACAGAGAGGGTGGGATTTTCCAGCCACGCTCGCCCCAAAACCAGAAATTCCTGCTTGAGGTCAACAGACCTTTGCATGGTCTGCCCCCCTCCCCCCCCCCCACCCCCCACCCCCCTCCCCCCCAACCACCCACTACGATTCCCTTGGCGGGTGGGACAGGAATATTCCCCCCAGGGTGTTTCCGCTTAACTTCTTATTCAACAATGTAGGATTTCCTGTGGTGTCGGCCTAGATTTTTTGGTTGCTTTCAAATAACTGGAGTTGGCCTTGAAGCCACAGCGTTCTGACTCAGAAGTTGGGGTGCCATCACTTGAGCCACGGCTGAGACTGAGCCCACTTCCAGCTCTTGAGAGGCAGAGGAGTCATCGAATTCAGGCAACCATGAGTCACCGGACAGATCACCAGCACTCAAGGACTGGATTACAGCGAAGAGATTGGAGTAAACTAGGCTGAAGCCTCTAAGGGAGGCAGTGCGATAGAATGACATTTAATGACATCAAAAGATAGATGAAAAACATTTCCTTAATCTATACCTGCAGGGGTAAAAGTTCCAAGCAAACGAAGAGAGGATTGAAGGGAGTCAATGCTGACATTTGGGTTTCCAACCCATGGACTATGCAGACAATGGCACTTACATTTCAGTGAAGAGGTGACCATGACAGTCAGGCGCTGGCCTGATTCATATATGGTCATCAAGCATTCACTAAGTCCTTTAGTGTAAAGAGCCAGTCCCACTGTCCCACTGTCCAAATGGAATGTGACCAAATTCCACCCCAAACTACCATAAGACCATAAGCCCACAAGACATAGGAGCAGAATTAAGCCACTCGGCCCATTGAGTCTGCTCCGTCATTCAATCATGGCTGATATTTTTCTCATTCCCATTCTCCTGCCTTTTCCCCATTACTCTTGGTCTCCTTATTAATCAAGAACCTATCTATCTCTGTCTCAAAGACACACAATGACCTGGCCTCCACAGCCTTCTAATGCAAAGAGTTCTACAGATTCACCACCCTCTGGCTGAAGAAATTCCTCCTCATCTCTGTTTTAAAGGGTCATCCCTTCAGCCTGACGTTGTGCCCTCTGGTTCCAGCCCCATCTTGCTCGAGATTGTCTGTTCTCTCCAGGATTCCATCCCCAATTTTGGGGGGAGAGGTTCCAATAGATTTTGGTGTATTTTCCACACATATCTATACAACTTTATTCAATATGTTTTCGATGCTGGGTAAATTTCGGAACCAGCTTATTATGCTAACATTATGCTGCCAATACCTGTGTGTTTTCTGCTATGCATCTGCAGGTGGGAGAGCTTGAAGTAGCGTTTGTTACACCCAGGGTAGGGACACATGAATGGACGCTTTTCATTGGCTTCTGTATTTGCTCTGACAATGGTGGGTGCCACCCCCGGGACCCTCCGAACATCCTGAAACAATAAGCACACACACCAAGATTAGATCAGCATTGGTGAAGCTAGCAAATTTTCACCTCGCCTTTACATTCAAAATAAAATCAATAATGGTATAATTCTACATATCACAGGATTCCAAACCACTGAGCTAACTTCTATTTCTATTTGAAGCAAAGATTCAGTCGGGGCATGACTGTCTTTTCTCATAGATTCAGAGAATATTACAGCACACAGGGAGGCCGTTCAGCCCACCATGCCTGTGCTATCTCATAGGATTATAGAATCATAGAATCTACAGCACGGAGACAGGCCCTTCAGCCCAAACTGGTCCAAGATGCCCATCTAAGCTACCCGCATTTGCCTGCATTTGGCCCACATCCCTCTAAACCTTTCCTCTCCATGTATCTGTCCAAATGCCTTTTAAATGTTGTCAATGTTCCTGCCTCAACCACTTCCTCCGTCAGCTCATTCCACATACGTATAACCCTCTGTGTAAAAAAGTTGCTCCTCAGGTTCCCATTCATTCTTTCCCTTCTTAACTTAAACCTATGCCCTCTAGTTCTCGATTCTCCAACCCTGGGAAAAAGACTGAGTGCATTCACCCTATCCATGCCATCTCCTTGAAAAAGGTATCCGATGAGTCCTGTTCCCCTTGCTCTTTCTCCGGTGATCTGCATACTTTTTCCCTTTCAAGTATTTATCAAATTCTAATTTGGATTCAGGTAAATTTATTTTCAACCCTTCATTCAGGCTGTGTGTTCCAGACACAAGTTGCTGTGTAAAAGGTTTTAGTCTTCATTTCCCCTCTTGGTGACCATAATCATGAATCTCTCTGTCCTCTGGTGATTGGACCTCCTATAAGTGGAAATAGTTTCTTGTAGTTACTCCATCAAAACCCCTCGTCATTTTGAATAGCTCTATCAAATCTCCCTTTAACCTCCTCTGCCGTGAAGATAATGATCATAACTTCACATAAGAGAAATCTATTTCTGCAGGTTTATGGATAACCACATTATACTTGAGTTCTTGAGACATCTGGTTTTAATTCTTATCATCTTCCACTAGGGGATTTAACCAAGAGGTGCAATCAATTATTTATTTTTATTCCTTCAAGGTATATGGGCATCACTGCCTAGGCCAGCATCTATTGCCCATCCCTAATTGCCCGTGAGAAGGTGGTGGTGGTGTGCTGCTTCTTGAACCGCTGCAGCCCCTGTGATGTAGGTACACCCACACTGCTGTTAGGGAGGGAATTCCAGAATTTTGACCCAGTGATAGTGAAGGAAAAGTGATATAGTTTCAAGTTAGGATGGTGTGTAGCTTGGACAAGAAGTTGCAGGTGGTAATATTCCTATGTATTTGCTTTCCCTGTCCTTCTAGTTGGTAGAAGTCGCAGATTTAGAAGGTGCGATTGAAGGAGTCTTGATGAGTTGCTTTAGTGCGTTTTGAAGATGGTACACATTGCTCCATAGTGGTGGGGGGAATGAATGTTGAAGATGGTGGATGGGGTACCAGTCAAGCTGGCTGCTTTGTCTGGGTGGTGTCAAGCTTCTTAATTTTGTTGGAGCAACGCTCATCCATCTATTCCATCAATTGTGAGTCTATAAGTTGCGCCTTGCAGATGGTGGACAGGTTTTGGAGAGTCAGGAGGTGACCTGTTCTTGTAACAACAGTGCCTACATTTATTTTATTAATTCACGGATTGAGGATGTTGCTGGCAAAGCCAGCATTTGTTGCCCATCCTTAATTGCCTTTTAACTGCATGGCTTGCTCAACTATTTTAGAGAACGTTTAAGAGTCAACTGTGGGACTGGAGCCACAAGCAGACCAGGTTAGGATGACAAATTTCCCTCCTTAATGGACAGGTAGGTCTTTATAACAATCAACATTGGTTTTGTAGTCATGCTTCGACTTTTAATTCCAGATTTTCACTGTACTCAAATTTCACCATCCCAGAGTACTGCTCAAGTCTTTGAATAACTAGTCCAGTGACAATACCACTATGCCATCACCTCCCCTACATGGCTGGTCCAGTTTAGTTTCTAGTCAATGGTAATTTCCAAGATGTCGATAGTGGGGGATTCAGCATGGTAATGCCATTGAATGCCAAGGGGAGATAGTTCTCTCTTGTTGGCGATAATCATTGCCTGGTACTTGTGTGGCCCAAATATTACTTGGTATTTGTTTTTAATGCAAGGATAGATACATTTTTGAACAGTAAAGGAATTAAGGGTTATGGTGAGCGGGCGGGTAAGTGGAGCTGAGTCCACGAAAAGATCAGCCATGATCTTATTGAATGACGGAGCAGGCTCGAAGGGCCAGATGGCCTACTCCTGCTCCTAGTTCTTATGTTCTTATGTTCTTATGCTACATATCAGCCCAAGCCTGAATATTGTCCATGTTTTGCTGCATATGGACATGGACTGGTTTGGTATCTGAGAAATTGCAAATGGTGCTGAACATTGTGCAGTCATCAGCGAACATCCCCAATTCTGACCTTATGATGGAGGGAAGGTCATTGATGAAACAGCTGAAGATGGTTGGGCTGGAGCAATGTCTTGGGACTGAGATGATTGACCTCCAACAACTACAACCATCTTCCTTTGTGCCAGGTATGACTCCATCCAGTGCAGAGATTCCCCAGATTCCCATTGACTTCAGTTTTGCTATGGTTCCTTGATGCCAGACTTGGTCAGATGCTGTCTTGGTGTCAAAGACAGTCACTCTCCCCCACCTTTTGAGTATAGCTATTTGGCCCATGTTTGGATTAAGGCTAATGAAGTCAGGAGTTGAGTGGCCTTGGTGGAACTCAAACTGAGTGCCAGTGAACGGGTTATTGCTGAATAAGTGTTGCTTGATAGCGCTGTTGACAACATATTCCATCACATTGCTGGTGATCAAGAGTAGATTGATGGGCAGTAATTGGCCAGGTTGGATTTGTCCTGCTTTTTGTAGACAGGACATACCTGGGCAATTTTATGCCCAATAGATGCCAGGATTTTAGCTGTAGTGGAATAGCTTAAGAACAAAGAACAAAGAACAGCACAGCACAGGAACAGGCCCTTCGGCTCACCATGCCTGCATCAATCACGTTATCCTATCTAGACCAACCGCCTGAATCCCCCTATACCCCATCTGTTCATGTGTCTATCCAGATAAGTCTTAAATGTCGCTAATGTGTCTGCCTCAACCACCTCACTTGCAGTGCATTCCAGGCCCCCACCACCCTCTGTGTAAAAAACTTTCCCTGCACATCTCTACTGAACCTTCCCCCCTTACCTTGAACTTGTGGCTCCTTGCAATTGTCATTTCTGCCCTAGGAAAAAGTTTCCAACTGTTCACCTTATCTATGCCCCTCATAATTATATAAACTTCTATCAAGTCGCCCCTCAGCCTCCGTCTTTCCAGGGAGGACAATCCCAGTTTATTCAATCTCTCCTCATAGCTAATACCCTCCATACCAGGCAACATCCTGGTCAATTCTTCTGTACTCCTTCCAAAGCCTCCATGTCCTTCTGGTGGTGTGGCGACCAGAATTGGACACAGTATACCAAATGTGGCCTAACTAACATTTTATATAACTGTAACACAATTTGCCAACTCCTATAGTCTGAGCTCACTGGCCTATAATTACCTGGATTATTCTTGCAACCCTTCTTAAATAACGGGGCAACATTGGCTATCCTCCAATCCTCTGGGATCCTCTCAGTTAGGGACACGGCTAGTTCTGGAGCACAGTTCTTCAGCATATTAGCATTCACATTAATTTAAAAAGTTCAACAGATTTTCCATAAATTACTTCCTTGGGGGCTTAGTGATTAAGGTTTGTGAAGTTTGTTCAAAGATGCCCCAGCTGATGAAGGCAAGCATGCCATATGCTTTCTTCATCACCTGTGCTGCCACTTTTAAGGATCTGTGGACCTGTACTCCCAGATCTCTCTGTGTGTCTCTGCTCCTGATGGTTCTGCCATTTATTTTTTAGCTCCCATCTGAATTGAATCTACCAAAATGCATCACCTCGCATTTGTCCGGATGAAATTCCATCTGCCATTTCTCCACCCAATTTTCCAGCCTATCTGTATCCTGCTGTATCCTCTGTCAATCTTCATCACTATCCGCAACTCCAGCAATCTTAGTATCATCCGCAAACTTGCTAATCAGACCAGCTACAGTTTCTTCCAAGTCATTTATATATATTACAAATAACAGAGGTCTCAGCATTGATCCCTGTGGAACACCACTAGTTACAGATCTCCATTTAGAAAACCACCCTTCCACCGCTACCCTCTGTCTTCTATGGCTAAACACAGTAAGAAGTTTAACAACACCAGGTTAAAGTCCAACAGGTTTATTTGGTAGCAAAAGCCACACAAGCTTTCGGAGCCCCAAGTCCCTTCTTCAGGTGAGTGGGAATTCTGTTCACAAACAGGGCATATAAAGACACAAACTCAATTTACATGAATAATGGTTGGAATGCGAATACTTACAGCTAATCAAGTCTTTAAGGTACAAACAATGTGAGTGGAGAGAGCATCAAGACAGGCTAAAGAGATGTGTAGTCTCCAGACCGGACAGCCAGTGAAACTCTGCACGTCCAGGCAGACAGTGGGGGTTACAGATAGTGTGACATGAACCCAATATCCCGGTTGAGGCCGTCCTCATGTGTGCGGAACTTGGCTATCAGTTTCTGCTCAGCGATTCTGCGCCGTCATGTGTCGTGAAGGCCGCCTTGGAGAACGCTTACCCGAATATCAGAGGCCGAATGCCCAAACTGCTGAAGTGCTCCCCAACAGGAAGAGAACAGTCTTGCCCAATCACCAGTCCACTGCAACTCTCACCAACTTTTACAGATGCACCATTGAAAGAATCCTTTCTGGATGTAATCACAGCTTGGAATGTCTCCTGCTCTGTCCAACACCTCAAGAAACTACAAAGGGTTGTGAACGAAGCCCAGTCCATCACGCAAACCAGCCTTCCATCCATTGACTCTTCCCACTGACTCAGAAAAGCAGTCAACATAATCAAGGACCCCAAGCACCCCGGACATACCCTCTTCCCCCTTCTTTCATCGAGAACATGATACAAAAGTCTGAGGTCACGAACCAACCAACTCAAGAACAGCATCTTCCCTGCTGCCATCAGACTTTCAAATGGACATACCTTATACTAAGTTGATCTTTCTCTACACCCTAGCTATGACTGTAACACTACATTCTGCATTCTCTCCTTTCCTTCTCTATGTACGGTATGCTTTGTCTGTATTGTGCACAAGAAACAATACTTTTCGCTGTTTACCAATAAATATGACAATAATAAATCAAATCAAAATACTTGCAATCTAATCAATGTCTGCTATTGCAATTTCTTTACTGTTGAAGAGTGATGGAAGTTCCATTTCACGAACCCAAGCCTTTTGGATGGCTGGGTAGACTTTGTACATTCCACTATAAATTAATTTGGATGTGCATTCCGAGGTAATAACATTCTTTAGTAACTTCAAGATGTGTGTGTGTGTTTGTATGTGCGTGTGTGTGTGTGTTGAGGGTGGGAGTGGAGTGGGGGAACCATGCACTGTGCAGTTGCATACTGATGGACATCAAGTATTTCTGATTCGCATGGTATTACATTTCTCGACATTGAATTTCATTCCCCTTCTTTTGTGTTGTTCTAATGTAGTAATACTTCTGTGCCAGTTGCAACAACTAGAGATAAAATCTAAAGTGCATCAGTGTTTCTGATCATTTAAATAGGTAACACCTGCCATACAGTGCCCCTGCCTCCTATCACTAACGATTGTGACATAACATGCCCAGATCTGTCTAACATTTGGGCTTGTGATAATAAACAAAAGCCACTTCTAACTGAGCAAAGCCTGAAGAAATTCACTGGTTTGTTGATCAATTGAGAGTGATAATACGAGGGCTTTACTACATATAAACTCAAATACAAGTGTGTTGGATTACCTGATGAGTGTGGGATAAAGTAGTAGGCTCAAGCCTACAGTTCTCTGCACAATGAGGTGCTAACCTTAGCCAAGGGAAGGGAAATTGGAAGACCTGTCAACTTTCTGAGACCAAAACATCTGTCTTCATCTGTGGTTGGAAAGTGGCACATTCCACGGGAGGCCATAAAGAGGGGATGAGAAATAACTAAGCTGAATGTTGATGAGGACAGAAGAAGGGGCCTTTTGCTTTTTGTTTGCAACACTATGTAAAAACAGAAGGAGACCTTTTTTATTGTTTATTAGTGTCACAAGTAGGCTTACGTTAACACTGCAATGAGTTTACTGTGAAAATTCCCTAGTTGCCATACTTCGGCGCTTGTTCGGGTACACTGAGGGAGAATTTAGCATGGCCAATGCACCTAACCAGCACGTCTTTTGGACTGTGGGAGGAAACCGGAGTACCTGGAGGAAACCCATGCAGACACGGGGAAAATGTGCAGACTCCGCACAGACAGTGACCCAGGCCGACAATCGAACCCGAGTCCGTGGCGCTGTGAGGCAGCAGTGCTAACCACTGTGCCACCATGCCACCCATAATCTCACCTTCCAGCTCTTTGAGTTGTGGCCCTGTAAGTTGCAGCACCTCAAGTGCATATCTAGGTATTTTTAAATAGGATGGGAATTTCTGCCTCTGTGACCCTTTCAGGCAATGACTTCTCTGGGTGAAAATGAAATCACTCCTCAACTCCCCTCTAATCCTTCTACCAATTACTTTAAATTTCTGCCTCGCTGGTTATGGACCTCACTGCTAATGGAAATAGATTCTTCCTATCCACTCTAACTAGGTCCCATATAATTTTATGCACCTCAATTAAATCTCCTCTTTGCCCCAAAGAAAACAGTGTCTGTCTTAAAGAAGAACATAACTTTAAAGAAACAAATGATTACCTTGCAGTACCTAACCTGGATGATTCTAATTTATGAAGTGTTGTTGAAATATTCATATTCATGGAGCTCGTCTGTGGGGCCCTATACACTATCTGTTTGGGAAAGTGTAGAAGGAAATTCTACAGTGTCAGTAGGGTCAAACTGTTTGTACTTTCAGTTTCTTTTGAAAGAAATGGTACACAGATAGTGGCAGGTTATAAAATGAGGGCATTTATCATGATCTCCCTGTGAGAGAGGAAACCATAAATAACACGTTTTATCAGTTGGTGTGATATATCAGAGAGCAAGGTTTCACTGATAAGATATTATAATGATTAATATCGAGTACTACAAATGCAGATAAAATCAAGACAGATTGAAATTATTCTGCCAATTCCTCGAAAATATGCAGCAGGCAGGGCTGAAGGCAAACCTTCTCATTGCTGCCACCTTGACTGGTTCTCAGTCTGTCTTAAGCAAATGATAGAACGAGTGTCGAATCGACATTTTTTTCAAATCTGTTGATACGAAACAGAATCTCCTTCCCTCGGCTCCCAAAGTGTTGTGAAAGTCCCAAATTAGAAACATCTGGAAACATAAGTGGCCCTTGTAATCAGGACTACTTCCAGACCGCACACAATCAGCTTTCCCAGGGTCAGGTGCAAGGGTTTTAAAAGGTTTCTTTAAAGACCGTAACAGACACACGGGCTGTTAAGAAAAGGAACATTGGCATTACTCACCTGAAGCCCTCTGAACATCCCGTGTGTATGTATTCTGTACTGCGTGCTGCAGCTGTACAACATTGGGGCATTGTGATTGTCAGTCTCATATCCTGTCGCATGGCTGTAAGGGCAATAAGAATAGAATAATTGTCAATAGTCACATTTTCCACTTGCTCGGTTTTGTGTTTCAAAGCTCATTTATTACCTTAACAACTGAATATACAAAATAAAAGAATAAAATACTTCTATTTGTACCTCAGGACACCCCAAAGTATTATTTGACCAATAATACTTTTTTTTTCAAGGCGTAGTCACTATTGTTCTGTCAGGAAATGTGACAGCCAATTGGCACACAGCACACTCCCTCAAACTGTAATGTGATAATTGACCAGATAATCTGTTTTCGAGATATTGGTTGCAGGGTAATTATTGGCTAGGACACCCAGGGAGAACTCTCTAACTCTTCGTTGAATAGTACCATGGGATCTATTGCGTCAATGCAGCACAAGATGTTATAAAAATTCCAAAAGTTATTCCAGTGCCAGTCCATAAAATATTACATTTATTAGATTTGATTTCATCACTTGCATACTGTCAGTTCTGAACTCCCAGTACTTTGGATTACTATTTCTAGTACTATATAGCCACTAAACTACCATACCCAAGTCAATACTGTTGCTTTTAATTTGGGAAATATGCAGGATTACTTGTGTTGTGCACACAACCTTACTAAATATCCTTTCAGAGGTTTCAATAACTTAGATGCCACCTATGCCTCAGTGGGTAGTAATCTGTGCGAGAGAGTTATTTCCTCAAAAGGTCTTCAACAACTTATGCACAAAATCTGGGTTGGCATTCCGATGCTGCCTTTTGAATTAGATATTGAACCAACTCCCCATTCACCATCTCAGGTGGATGTAAAATATACCATAGTACCATTTCAAGGAAGAGCAGAGTTCTTGAGAGCTAATATTTATCCCTCAACCAACACCAGTAAATAGATTACCTGGTCAATGTCATACTGCCCTTTTGTGGGACCTTGTTGTGTACAAATTGGCTGCCGCGTTTCCTGCAACACCAATTAAACATTCACCTTGTGCATCAGTGGTGGTAAAGAGTATAATGATGTCCTGAGGAACAATATAAAAGACTTTTTCACCCATCAATTTCTGGAGAGTATCTTTTTTCTTTACCATTGCGTTGTGAACCTGTCCCATTTGTGGTGGCCATATTTGCACCATTATTTAGCAGAACGAATAGGTGAAGAAGAGGAGAGGGGCTGCTGTAATATGAAAACACCTTAGTCATGCATTCTTCAACAGTTCTTTCTTGTTAGATGTGCTCTCCAAGTCCAGGAATTGGGAGGTGAAGTGGGGGAGTGGGTGTAGGACGATGGGGGAAGGTAGGTGAGGGGAGGTCTTGCAGTGAAAGTCTACCAGGTCAGGCATAGCCTGACTGGACGCAACATGAAATCCTGCCACCATAATGGGTTAGATTTCCTCTGGGTGCTTTTTGTAAAGAACAGGTTAAGAATGTTATACAAATAAGAGAGAGGAAACTCTTTGGACTGCCAGTGTTCCAAAGACGGGAAGCTCAGTACTTATACCACAATTCAGTCCTCTTTCAGCACCACAGACCTGACCATCTGTCCTATTGGCGAAGGTACATAATTCACAATGGATTAACCCGTCACACCTAACGAATCACAGCAGTGATCAAAACTGCTGAAAACAACCATTTTGCATTGCGTAGCAAATTGACAGCAAACAGTTTGAAAAGTCAGAGGAACTGAAAATGTTAATAGTAAGTAGCAATTTTTATTTTATGGAAAGGGAAAATCTGACATATGAAAACAGCTGTTCTCTAGCCAGCAATCACGGTATAGGCTCAGGCATTTCTCATTTAAGCAGTAACATTCACAGACATGCAGTTTGCATCACCCTCTAAATCTATCGCTGTCAGAATCATTCCAGGCTCTGCATCATGCATTAAAATTGAACGTGAGTTATAATCAGCTATTGATTCTAATCCCCAAGGATTTTTAAATATGAATTAAATGATGGGCTGTCACAGAGCTTCATCCGTCAATTTATGCATGTAATATAATCTGTCTGGACTAATTTTCTTTCTTTGAAAGCAGTAACCTTACCATGACATGAGTATATTACTCACTGCTTTGTCCATTTACATGTGTACAGCCAAAGTAAGGTTTTCTGGGCCTGGGTAGATTCCCAAACTAGATAATAGAATCATACAGCACAACAGGAGGCCACTTGGCCCATTGGGCCTGTGCTGACCCTTTGAAAGAGTTCTCCAATTAGTCTCCCACCCCCACTCTTTCCTTGGTAGCCCTGCAATTTTATTGCTTCAAGCACCGTAGAATGCGGCGTATGAGACAAGCTGGTATACGAGACAGTCCCATTTTTCCGGCTCCAAAAACCATGGCCAGAATCTTATCACCGTTCATGCCGGCGGGATTTTCCCATTCCGCTGTAGTGAATGGAGATTTGTCTGACCGCCAAATTCTCCAACCTCGCTTCAGCGGGAGCATGGCGTGAGCAGCCGGTAAGATCACACCCCAAGTTTTTGCATATACTTGACACATTAATTGACCCCTTTTTCAGCCATGACATGCTATACTCACATTAGTAGTCAGCCTCAAATGGAGGTTTTACATGCTAGTCCCTTATAGCTGGGTGCAAGGGGTCAAGAAGGTGATATGGTCTGTGTTGCAAAGATGCACAGGTGTTTAAGACATGCCCACAGAGGGCAAACCCCACATAATGAGCAACAAGGATGGCAACCACAGCTGGAATACTGTGTGCAGTATTGGTCCCCTTATATGAGGAAGGATATATTGGCATTGGAGGGAGTGAAGAGAAGGTTCACCAGGATGATACCGGAGATGAGGGGTTTGGATTATGAGGAGAGGCTGAGGAGATTGGGTTTGTACTCGTTGGAGTTTAGAAGGATGAGGGGGGATCTTATGGAGACTTATAAGATAATGCGGGGGCTGGATAGGGTGGAGGCGGAGAGATTCTTTCCACTTAGTAAGGAAGTTAAAACTAGAGGACACAGCCTCAAAATAAAGGGGGGTCGGTTTAAGACAGAGTTGAGGAGGAACTTCTTCTCCCAGAGGGTGGTGAATCTCTGGAATTCTCTGCCCACTGAGGTGGTGGAGGCTACCTCGCTGAATATGTTTAAAGCGCGGATGGATGGATTCCTGATCGGCAAGGGAATTAAGGGTTATGGGGATCAGGCGGGTAAGTGGTACTGATCCACGTCAGATCAGCCATGATCTTATTGAATGGCGGGGCAGGCTCGAGGGGCTAGATGGCCTACTTCTGCTCCTATTTCTTATGTTCTTATGTTCTAACAGTTCATTTTTCCACTTGGCGTATGAGTCACGCCCACATTTTTGAAGGGATATTCCAAGGTTTCAAAGGTCAATTTGTACATCAACATCCATGGCGTATCTCCAATTCAAGCTCCTCTAGTTTGCTACACAAAATAAATTCTCCTCACCCACCCTAACTTCTTTTGTCTAATATCTGAGGCCTGCATCCTCTGGTTACTGAATCAAAGCCTATCAGCTGAACCTCTATTCCTTTCTCTTTCATGTTTATCCAGCTTCCTCTTAAACGTTATTCATCTTAACTACTCCACGGGGCAGCATGGAGTAATTTCTAACCACTTTCTAGGTAAAGGGGTTCCTGCTGAATTTCTTTTGGAGTTGTAAGATACTTAATTAAAAATCTTACTTAGCATATATAATTTCTCTTCACACACCTTACTTCCTATTGTCACAAATCCTGGTTACACTTTTGCATCAATATTTACCACTGTAAATTGCAATGTCAACATTGCCCAGCCAATTTAGCCATGTCAATGGTGATGACTTAGGCTTTGGCCACAAGTTATGGTATTCCCTCTTGGGATTTTGTTGCTGCTTTGCAAGTAATAAAAAACTTGATATTCACTATGGACAATACCACATGCAATATATTAGTATTTATTATTTGTATCAGATATACAATCACTGTACTGAGAACCAATTTTGTCTGGTGTTTAATAGTATAAAATCAAATTGTTATAATGACAATACAAAACCCAATCATATACCATTTTTCAATGGTCTCATCAGCAAATCTCATAGTGGCATGCCATTACAACAAGTCTACTGTAGGCCCACTCATACTAACAGATACCGGAACTATCAATCCTTCCACCAAACATTCACCATCCAGTCGATTTCAAACACTCTCATTAAAAAGGCCTACAGTGACAAAACATTTTACAATATTAAATCTACACTTCAATTCTATGGATTCCCTTCCCACAAGATTAACACATGCCCACCAATTATTCACTCTATAATAGCTACTTCCACTAAGACAAGAAGCAGCTTCTGTATATTGGTTCCACCTCACACAGATCACAATGTATGCTCAAGTTAACAGACGCAGAAGTCCAACACACATCTAAAATACTCCACTCCAATTTTCATACCCACAAAGACAAGAAAGCATCTTACAATACACCAGGGATTTACAGCATACTATACAATTGTGGGCTTGCCGACATTGGAGAAGCAAGTCGCAGGCGAAATGCGAGATTCAAAGAACATCAAACCTACTTCAAATATAGTGAATGGAACATGTAAAGTATTGTCAAATATGCTCAACTTTATAACTACTACATCCAATACAAGCCCAACTCTAAACTGATTTCACCCATCACATATTGGCATAAAAGATATGTTCAGGGGCTTATGGAGATCTACCAATGCCACACTGTTCCTCTAAGACTGAAGGCTTCTCATTAATGGCTACTCTGTCTCAAGAAACATGTTAGCATCCATTCTACACAGTTGACCAATCAGCAGCAAGAATGTTAAAATATATACTGATCAATCAGTAGCAAGAACATTAACATGAACTGACCTATTGCACACAGGACAGTCTGCTAAATCAGCAGTACGACCCAGGGACTTATTAGGGAGAGTCAACATGGCTTTGTGCGTGGTAGGTCATGTTTGACCAATCTATTAGAGTTTTTCGAGGAGGTTACCAGGAAAGTGGATGAAGGGAAGGCGGTGGATGTTGTCTACCTGGATTTCAGCAAGGCCTTTGACAAGGTCCCTCATGGGAGGTTAGTTAGGAAGGTTCAGTCGCTAGGTATACATGGGGAGGTAGTAAATTGGATAAGACACTGGCTCAATGGAAGAAGCCAGAGAATGGTTGTGGAGGATTGCTTCTCTGAGTGGAGGCCTGTGACTAGTGGTGTGCCGCAGGGATCGGTGTTGGGTCCATTGTTGTTTGTCATCTATATCAATGATCTGGATGATAATGTGGTCAATTGGATCAGCAAGTTTGCTGATGATACAAAGATTGGAGGTGTAGTGGACAGTGAGGAAGGTTTTCAAAGCTTGCAGAGGGATTTGGACCAACTAGAAAAATGGGCTGAAAAATGGCAAATGGAATTTAACGCAGACAAGTGTGAGATATTGCACTTTGGAAGGACAAACCAAAGAAGAACGTACAGGGTAAATGGTAGGACTCTGAAGAGTGCAGTTGAACAGAGGGATCTGGGAATACAGGTACAGAATTCCCTAAAAGTGACGTCACAGGTGGATAGGGTCGTAAAGAGTGCCTTTGGTACATTGGCCTTTATAAATCGGAGTATCGAGTATAAAAGTTGGAGTGTTATGGTAAGGTTATATAAGGCATTGGTGAGGCCGAATTTGGAGTATTGTGTACAGTTTTGGTCACCTAGTTACAGGAAGGATGTAAATAAGATTGAAAGAGTGCAGAGAAGGTTCACAAGGATGTTGCCGGGACTTGAGAAGCTGAGTTACAGAGAGAGATTGAATAGGTTGGGACTTTATTCCCTGGAGCGTAGAAGATTGAGGGGAGATTTGATAGAGGTGTATAAGATTTTGATGGGTATAGATAGAGTGAATGCAAGCAGGCTTTTTCCGCTGAGGCTAGGGGAGAAAAAAACCAGAGGGCATGGGTTAAGGGTGAAAGGAGAAAAGTTTAAAGGGAATATTAGGGGGGGCTTCTTCACGCAGAGAGTTGTGGGAGTGTGGAATGAGCTGCCGGATAAAGTGGTAAATGCGGGGTCACTTTTAACATTTAAGAAAAGATTGGACGGGTTCATGGATGAGAGGGGTGTGGAGGGATATGGTCCAAGTGCAGGTCAGTGGGACTAGGCATAAAATGGTTCGGCACAGACAAGAAGGGCCAAAAGGCCTGTTTCTGAGCTGTAATTTTCTATGGTTCTATGGTTCACCCATACTCCACTATATACAATTACCTCTTTGACCCGTTTCAGGCACTCCTTCAGGTGATGACCATAGTGTGTGACCTGAAATGTTGAGGCCTGTGAGTTCAGCTAAAGAATTCTTTTAAGACAATAACTGCCCTTTACAGAGAAAGAATTTACATAGTGTAACTGTAAATTTCTTCCTCAAATCTATTTAAATGATAATCTCCCATCTGCTCTCTTGACAAAAAGAGAATCAAATGGTCTTCAACATGAAGTGCCAAAATACAGTCACTGAACATCAGAGGTGGGGGTCATTGAGTTATCTGCAGTTCAGATCACTGTTACAGCTTGTTGGCTGCCCTCCTGCGCTTTCTCTGTTAAGGATACGGGCCTCAGTCTGCCTGCTTTCCAACTGAAAGGTTTTTAACACAAACTATGTTGTGCAGTTGGTACCTCTGTGCACACAATAGTGTAATGTGGTGCAGTAAAGTAAGCCAAATGACTATGAATAGTCCCCAGTTTGCCTTTGTGCAAAGTCTTAATATCAGTGGCGTATGAATTAGTATTGAAATAGTAGCGTAACCATCCCCCAACAAAAGTCCCAACTAATATTCTTTGGAGTCCAAGAAGTGATCCAGGCTAGTTTGAACAAGCTTGGAAAAGAGATACAGACAATCATGATTCAGACATTTCATTGGTACAGATTGTTTGTTTTCATGCAGACCGATAGCCAAATTAGGTCACAACCTTTGCTACTGCCATGAATGGACTTGCAGATTGGAGGAACTATCCCACCCAAGAAAGCAGCAGTTCTGCAAAACTGAGTGATGGTCTATGCACCTCCTAAAAAGAGGAACAAGACTATAGTATCACTGGTAAAGAAGCATCCTGAATTGATGCAGAGAAGTTAAGATTAGCCCCAGATATAGACTGTCTAATTCGCAAGGAGGCCTGCAGCCCACTGTTTCTCCCCACCCAAATCCATAACATACATGTCAACAACATAAGTTGCACCTCCCAGAGCAGCCTAAGCATCTGAAGATTTGCCCCAGCACCGATTTATCTGCTCAATGATGGCCTTGTTATCTACTGGAGTATTAGCAATGCACAGGTATGGAACTCCAAAGAAAATCTGGAATTAAGAGTTGACTGATGACTATGGAACCATTGCCGATTGTCGGAAAAACCCATCTGGTTCACTAGTGTCCTTTAGGGAAGGAAAGCTGCTGTCCTTGCCTGGTCTGGCCTACATGTGACAGCAGAGCCACAATAATGTGGTTGACTCTCAACTGCCTTCTGAAATGGCCTAGCAAGCCATTCAGTTTCAGGGCAACTAGGGATAGGCAATTAATGCTCGCCAGCCAGCGATGCCCATGTCTCATGAAATAATTTTTTTTTAATGTTATTAGCCATGTTCGTTCCATGTTGGCCATTGGGTCAATTTTATGAATGAACTCTTCTGGCAAGGAGCCACACCCAGTGGAAGTATGTTACAGTATCTGGTGAAGTTCAAAGAAGGCAGGGCTAATTTTACAATCACACATTCCTGCCAGAAACCCAGGACATTGGCAGATGTTCTGCACAATTTCAATCCATATAATTTCCTGAATATAATGTTCTCAGCTGGGAGCACATATATGAAAGTTCAGCTCTGTGATGTAAAGCTAGCTTTCGATTTAGCACAGCTTACTTAGGCCACATCACGTTACACTCTTAAAACTGAACATCCTTGTTCTATCTACACAAACCGGCAAAAGGACATCCAAATAAAGAAGCAAATGCACAATTTTCAGTGAATAATTTGCATTTACATAGCACTTTAAGGGATCAAAGGCTTTTCAAACCATTATTTGATTAAATTGACAGTGGTCCATATTAGGTGATATTGGGACATATTAGGACAGATGACCACAAACTTGGTCAAAGAGGTATGGTGTAACGAGCGACTCAAAAGAGGAGAGAGGTAGAGAGACGGAGAGACTTTGGGAGGAAATTTCAGAGCTCAGGAGCAATTAAATTCATGGATGCACTGATAGATAGAATTGGAGGAGTGCAGCGATCTCAGAGGGTTGTGGGGCTGGAAGAGATTGTGGAGCTTGGAGGGGATAAGGCCATAGTAGGATTTTAACTCAATAATGAGAATTTTAAGATTGAGGCATTGCCGCACTGGTACCAATGAAAGCCAGTAACATAGGAACATAGAAATTAGGAGCAGAAGTAGGCAGTTCAGCCCTTCGAGTCTGCTCCGCCATTCAATCAGACCAGGGCTGATCTCTTCCTGGTCTCAAATCCCACTCCCTACCTGTTCTCCATAACTCTTTAACCTGTTTTTTTAAAATCAGAAATGCATCTATCTCCTTTTTGAAACCATTTAATAATTCTGACTCTACCACACTATGGGGCATTGAGTTCCACAAATTCACCACCCTTTGCGAAAAGTAGTTCCTCCTCATCTTGGTTTTAAATCTACCGCCTCTCAACCTATACATGTGACCCATTGTTCTAGATTGTCCTATACGGAAAACATTTGGTCTACGTTTACTTTATCAATCCCTTTTAGTATTTTATGTACCTCGATTAAATCCTCTCTCATCCTTTTAAACTGCAGCAAGTATGACCCCAAACTGTTTAACTTCGCCTCATAAACACAGGGGTGCTGGTTGATTGAGATTTGGTAAGAGTTAGGAAAAGAGCAGCAATATTAATGAGTAGTATTTCCTGCAATAACCCTTCTAGTGCATTTTTGTTTCATTAATTCATGCGATGTGTGCATCGCTGGAAAGAGCAGCATTCATTGTCCATCCCCATAGAACATAGAGTGGCTTGCTAAGCGGGTTCAGTCAGATCAGAGGGTTGCTGTGAGTCTGAAGTCACATTTATGCCTGATCAGGTAAGGAAGGCAGATTTCCTTCCCTGAAGAACATTAGTGAACCAAATGCGTCTTTTGACAACCTGGTACATTCATGGTCACCATTACTAACACTATTGTGTTATCATTTAGACACTTAACTGCTGTGGTGAGATTTGAATCCATGGGTAGAATTTTACCAGTTCGATGGGTGGAGCGAGAACCAAAAAATCAAGATCACGCCCGATTTCTCGGCTCTCGCAATCTTATCAAAGCCAGATTTCCGGCGAGGTCAGCCTCTCACCCAAATCCAGTGAGAGGTTGAATAATGTATTTAAATTTATTTAACTCACCATTTCCATCTGTTTAACGAGCCTGGTGCTCAATCATTCGGGCTCGTTTGCCTTTGCGGCCTTGCTGGGAGAGATTCTCTCCGGCGAGGAAAACATCTGCTCCCCATGAACAGGGAAAACTCGTGTTGGCCTCGCCGGTAGAACTGGAAGCCATTGAGGTCCCCTGGGGAGGCCAAGGGCAATAGAGGGTACCCTTTTGACAGTGCCTGCCTGGCAATGTCAGCCTGGCACCTTGGCAATGCCCACTGAGCTCCTTGGCACTGCCCATTGGCAGTGCCGGGACAGGGCCCATGGGATGTGGGGCCTGAAGGGATGGGGCTTATGGTGTGGGACCTAAAGGGGCGGGGCTTATGGGGCAGGGCCTTAGGGGTAGGGCTTGAAGGGGGTGGGGTCGTAATAGGTGGCCCAATCGGGGAGGGGGGTGCTTGCTGACACTCTGCATTGCGATCGGTATGGGGGGAGGAGCCCCGCTGCACTGCCTGCGATCAGTGGGGAGGGAGGGGGCGCAATCGGTTTGGGTGGCGGTGGCTATATTTTTGGGCGGTGTGGGGCTTGGAATCTCCCGCGGGCCCCCACAATTTCGGTGGGGGGGGGGAGTTGGTTGCAATGGCAGAGGCCGAACAGCTCTCTCTCTCTCTGTCAGGCCTCTGCTGTTGATATTGCGCAAATGTAGCGTCAGAGGTCTGCAACCTCTGATGTTACAAATGCGCAATAACAATGGCAGAGGGAGCTATTGTGCATGCGTAGACACAGAGGTCTGCACATGTGCAATAGCTACCTTTACTGCTGGCTGGTGAATTAAGCCCAACCACTGCTTGTAGCAGTTAGAAATGATCTAGTCGGCTTTTTCATGCACAATGTGCACAAGATTGGGCGTAAAAACGTGCCCAAGAACAGATCTGCAATTCTCCATTTTCACACTAGCTGGACACTTAGAATCATTCTTGTGAAATTCTGCCCCATGTCGCTGTATCATTAGTCCAGGACTCTGCTTTATTGACCTGGTTACATAACAATTATGCCACTATAGCCCCTAAATCTTTATGCTTGCTCAATAATTCTTTAAGTAGAATCAGATTATCTTCATGTTAACAACAGATTATGAGCTGGAATTTGTTGGAACCTGCCCAGTTAGTTTGACATTTTCCTGCATCCTTCAGCCCAATTTTTTTTTGGACTGTAAGCATGATTGCATTCTGCAGCGATGGCCATAGGGCTTCTGAAACCCTGGCGAATGATTATAACAGGATATCTGCTTAACCAATGAAATTAAAGGAAGGACTGGAAATGCATTGATTTTAAAATGCTCGTTCATGCATTCGAATCCCTCCTTGTCCTCATTCTGTGATATCCTCCCCTTCTAGAATGCTCAAACTCAATTTAACAACATTAATCAATATAATTTAACATAATCTCGGATGAAGTCTTAGCGAACCATTGAAGGAATGATTCATTGTCAGAAGTCCTATAAATCAGATGAGATGTTAAAACTGAGACCCTGTTTTCCTGTACCTGTGGTATATGTGAGTGATATTCGAAAAAGAGAGGGATTTCGCCTGGTGTCTAGGCCAACATTCCTCCCTCAACCACTGATGTCTTGCTATGGGGAAAATGGTTGCTAAATTACCAACCGAATGTTGTATAAACTGCACAATGTAATTTATTGTAAGAGAAGCACTTTGGCATAGAAATGATGAGGCAAAATCTTTCTTTATCATTCCCAAATAGGTCAATATATTAAAATGAAGAAGCAAATGAACAATTTAATCAGTGCATTGCCAGAGGAAATTAAACCCTCCCTATTTTTGAAAAGATATTCCAGATTATAAGGCTTCTGGATTAAATTCTGAGTGAAAGAAAATCAAGAAATGATCCAATTTGGAATAGTGAGAAATAAAAACTTGCATTTATATAGTGCCTTTCATGACCTCTGAATGATCCAAAGTGCTTCACAGCCAACAAGATTCATGTGAAGTGTAGTACTGTTGTATGGGGGAAATGCAACAAGCAATCTGCACACAACAAGCTCCCACACAGCGTACTGTAATAATGGCAAGCATTTTTTTTTGTAGATGGTGGATGACATACATATATTTGCCTAGAAAACCAAGACATATTCCCTTTTCATCAAAATACTGCAAGGGGTGTTTTAAAACCCTGAGGGCAATGAGGATCATCTGAAAGACGGCACCTCTGATATTGCAGCATCCCCTCAGCTTAGATTTCGTTCTCATGTCTCTGGAGTGACATTTGAACCCACCATTCAGAAATAGAGTGTGCTACTGATACCGTAGTAATAGTGTAGATAAACAGAACTAATTCAAGTGACTTTCCTGAACGCTAACAATGTTTGTTAGTCAGCATATGTAGGCTGAAGTGACTAATCTTCCTGGTGAGGTTGTAAGCCCACCAACAGAAGTCCATTGTGTACCCGTCAACCCGGGATGATGTCCTCCAGATGGACTAAAATACAAAACTTGTTGACATCTGGTGGACATGCTCCTGCACTCGGCAGAAAGGGAATTGCATTTTTCCTGCAGGTCTGCCAAATACGATAGGATACATTGCTCATAAAATGCAATTACAGTCATTCTGCTTTTGAAACACTTTCCCTCTGGGTTGGGAGATTGCCTTCAGCGATGGTTCTCTGATTAACACGCCAAAGAAAACCTTTAATAAACACATCATCACTCCTTCAGATAGAATGACCCTGGTAACGAGCGGCGGTGGCGGCGCACCGTACATTTTAACCACCGGTTTAAGAAGCCAACTAAATACCTTGGCTTCACTTCTCGGTGATGAGGATATGTCTAGAACTAATTTTCCACTGGATCCTTGTTATTGGCCTGAAGAAACTGTGGAATTATATTTGCCGCAGATTGCTCAGCTTATTTTCAACTCTTCTGTCACAATGTAACTCGCAAAAGATTAAATTCTTTAAAAGGGGCGGGGGGGGGGGGGTAGGGAGGGAGTAAAACGCTGTTTGGGAATGTTTGTAGATTCTTGGAGCACATTTAGTCTTGTGTTGCGAAATGTTAATACTGTATCATGTCCAATTTTCTCACAGTTCCCCAGAGATGACCTCTTCCTTTATTTTATATCTTGGAACTGTGTCAAGGTTGATGTACTTCTTTCTTACAGAACAGACATAACAGTGTCTAACATTACATTAAGAACTCTTGGGTACGAACCCAGTAGTTTTGAAAAATAGAGCTTTTTTCTTTGGCTGACATGTTTTTAAAAGGCAACTGGAGTTAATGCAGTCACGCTGTCAATGCGTGCGAGTGTGTGTGTGTGCACGCGTGTGTCGTCTGTCTGCCTCTTTGTCTGCTTATGAAGAAGATATATTTTGGGGGAAGAGCTTCAGTGTGGAGCATAGTAGCCTACCAAAACCACTACTGATCAAAGTCTTCTGATGTGTCATAAAGTCATGGATAAAGTTTCACAGTAAAAACATGGTGCAATGATTTGCTCATGCCTTAAAGAAAGAATTAGTATTATGACTTTCATGACCCCAGGATGTCCCAAACTGCTTGTCAGCCAATGAAGTACATTTGAAGTGTAGTCACTGTTGCAATGTAGGAAATTCAGCAGCCAATTTTTGCATAGCAAGTTCCCACAAACAGCAATACAACAAATGACTGGGTCATGTTTTCAGTGATGTTAGCTGAGGGATAGATGTTGGACACATGCAACAACTCCCTTGCTCTTTGTTAAAATAGTGCTGTGGAATCTTTCATGTCCATCTGAGAGGGCAGACAGGGGTTTCGGCTTCACAAATTAGTCAAAAGACAGCACCTCTGACAATGTAGCCCTTCTTCAGTACTACACTCGGAGTGTCAGCTAGCTTTAAAGTTTGAAGTTTATGCATTAGTGTCACAAGTAGGCTTACATTAACACTGCAATGAAGTTACTGTGAAAATCCCCTAGTCGCCACATTCCGGTGCCTGTTCGGGTACACTGAGGGAGAATTTTGCAGGCTAATGCACCTAACTAGCATTTTCGAACTGTGGGAGGAAACCGCAGCACTCGAAGGAAACCCACGCAGACACGGGGAGAATGTGCAGACTCCGCACAGACAGTGACCCAAGCCGGGAATCAAACCTGGGTCCCTGGCACTGTGAGGCAGCAATGCCAACCACTGTGCCACTGTGCCACCCCGGTGCCATCGTGCCTAGTTTGCGTCAGATGTAGAGCTTCAACCCATCATGTACCTTCTGACTGGAAGTGAAGAGTGCTACCTATTTAGCTAAGGTACCACATTGTCGAAGCAAATGAGCCTGACATGTATTGTTGATTTGTGCAAGAAAAGAACATGGGGTTACATATGGGTGTAAAGAAAACAAGTAGTGGGAATGTGCAGTAAATAGTAATGTAGACTGTTGACTAGAATCGAAATGGGAAAAGAATGTCGAGGCCAACCAGCAGCTGGTTAATCAAGTTTATATCACCTTTAGCAACGTGATATGAGAAAACATTGTGAATTCAGTCAGTTTCAACATTGTTCTTTCAGCTTTGCATTCAAAACTAAAGGGATAACATTTTTCTCTCTCTCTCTCTTAGAGTCAGATGAATTTTTTGCCTGTCTGTACCCAATTCCTCGTGGGTACGGACCCATGGCACAAAATCTCATCATTCAACAGAATTGGTTGCTGAACTGTCAACTTTGCTGAGAAAACACACAGTGGGGGGATAGTGTCGAGGAGAAAAATGAGACCAGGAGTTGTGAGTCTGAGGCTTGGTCAGAATACTAGGAGTTTAACTTTGCATCC
Organism: Mustelus asterias; assembly: GCF_964213995.1. NCBI lineage: Eukaryota > Metazoa > Chordata > Chondrichthyes > Carcharhiniformes > Triakidae > Mustelus > Mustelus asterias. The sequence goes on from NC_135809.1 coordinate 118,252,290, forward strand.
GGGGGGATGATGCGGGGGGGGGGGGGGGGGGGGAATGGGGGACGGAGTGGGGGTTGAGGGGAGAGGGGGGCTTCACTATTGCAAATTGTGTTCAAACCACAAGACTATTCCATTCTCCTGGACCCATTTTGAAGTCGCAAAATAAAGAAGGACGACTATAAATTCCTCTGATTTAACCCTGCAACCGCAAGGTATTTTGTGCAAATCCCCAGTGTGTTACTATTGGAAGACTGCGGGTTCAAGACCAACGCTGAAAACTTGAGCTCAAAAATAAAGCTGAGATTTCAGTGCGGTACTGAGAGAGAGAGAACTGCATTGTTAGAGTTGCTGCTTTTCAGATTAGATGAGATGCTGAACTGAGATGTTGTCTGCCCCCCTCAAGATCCCACTGCAATGTTTTGAAGAGCAAGGCTCTTCAGTGTCTCCAGTGTCCTGGTCAATATTTATCCCTCAATCAACATCAGAAAAAAATCCAATTTTCTGGGCAACATCATATGAAAAAGAAAATATTGCAGGATGCTGAAAATCTGAAAAAGAAACAGAAAATGCTGAATAAACGCAGCAGGTCTGGCAGCATCTGTGGAGAGAGAAACCAAGTTAAATTTTGGGGTATAAACGGCCCCATTTGCTGTTTGTGGGAGTTTGCTGTGTGCAAATGGGTTACCACATTTCCTAAATTACAATAGTGATGATGCTTCAGAATTATTTTTTTTTAATGTATTTATTAGTGTCACAGGTAGACGTACACTGCAATAAAGTTACTGTGAAAATCCCCTAGTTGCCACACTCTGGCGCCTGTTTGGCTACACTGAGGAGGAATTTAGCATGGCCAATGCACCTAATCAGCACGACCTTTGGAGGAAACCGGAGCACCCAGAGGAAACCCCCGTAGGGAGAACGTGCAGACTCTACACAGACAGCGACCCAAGCAGGGAATCGAACCCCTGTCCTTAGCCCTGTAATGATGTGGAGATGCCAGCGTTGGACTGGGATGAACACAGTAAGAAGTCTCACGACACCAGGTTAAAGCCCAACAGGTTTATTTGGTAGCACAAGTGAGGCAGCAATGCACTGTGAGGCAGCTATGCTAACCACTGTGCCACGCTGCCGCCTTATCAGCTGTAAGAGGGAAGCTGAAAGGGGCTCTTTAACTCTTATTTTTATGGGCTAGTTTAATTCGCCCTGTTGGGAGGCCCAAGGGACAGCCACGGCACACAACACTGCAGCTTGTCGACAGACCCACTTTCACTTTTTAAAAATAAATATTTCCCCCCGCCCAGGATTGATGACTGGTGCTTAACAGAGAGAGGGAGAGGAAAAATGTGATCTGTGAGAGGAATCCACCGTTGAGGAGGGACGGGGGCTGACATAAAAATGGTGGAGTGTGGAAGGGGCAGGACAAATGAACTAACCCATGAGAAATGTGAGTGGGGAAAGAGAAAAAAAAAAGTGCTGATAGTTTTCAACTCGTGAACTGAAAACTCCAAGGTGGCTGGTGATGGATGATGGAGCGCTCTGTGTGGCTTGACAAAGGAAGAGAAATGCGACAGAGGTGTGATGAATGAAAACAGTACCTGCTATTTTCATAGCCGCGGACTCTACCCATTCCATCATTAGTTAAAAAGAAGTCTCAGTCCTAAACTCCAGCAGAACATACTCCTCGAAGTGAACACATGAGATCAGCTGGAACTCGGTGCGTGTCTCTCTCTGCTGTAGTTCACCTTTAATGATCTGACGCTAACAAAAAAAGGACTCCACCTCGCATATATATCAGTATCTTTTGGACAGCGTTATCCATTATCCTGACCACATTTCTTTTATGCTGCCTTCATATCTGTTTTGAGAATTATTAAACTCTCCTGCAGTTTTTTCCCCCATTAGCAGCTGCCTCCTCGTGCTGGTCTGTGCCACATGCTTCGCAATTCCACAAATTCTTCTTGTAATGCTCTTGTAATTAATTCCTTCAGTACTCCGATTCTCATTGGGAGGTGCCAGGCCGATACATTTGCTGCAGGAGATTTTTCTTCACTCTCTCCCTTTTTTGACACTTCATTTATACAGGTCTCCCCACAGTCTCAACCGGGGTGTTTTTTTTTTGTTCTCGCTCTCTAACCTTTTCTCATCAACCTGCTGCATTTACTCATCATTTATTTATGCCCTGATCATAGACCTGCTTTTTCGGGGTTTTTTTTTAAAACACCGCAGTAATTCACGAGTCAGCATCGCAGATGGAATGATCTGACCAGGGAGTTCTAACCCGGGCTACTGCACACCCTTCACTTCTTGTCATAGAAATAAAAACATGTTGAGCAGTACACGATAGGAGTTTGTGCCAGCTTTAATGCATTGCATTGCTCACTGCTCACTCTCATTTAAGAATAGGAGGAGGCCATTCAGCCCCTCAAGCCTCTTAGAATCATAGAATCTCTACAGTGCAGAAGGAGGCCATTCGGCCCATCTAGTCTGCACTGACTCTCCAAAAGAGCATCTTACCCAGGCTCTATCCCCATAACACTGCACATTTACCATGGCCAATCCATCCAATCTAGATATCTTTGGACACTAAGGCCCGAATTTTACCACCTCACAGAATTGCATTCTCCGTTGACCTCGGGTGGGATCTGAGAGCCTCGGGCGGGCGAGGCGGTAAAATTCCAGCATAAGGGGCAATTTGGCATGGCCAATTCACCTAACCTACATATCTTCGGACTGTGGGAGGAAACCGGAGCACCCAGGGGGAACCTACTCTGACACAGGGAGAATGTGCAAACTCCACCCGGTCACCCAAGGCCATAATCAAACCCGGGTCCCTGATGCTCTGAGTGCTAACCACTGTATCACCATGCAATCCCAAATACCAAATTCCAAATGCCACCCCAGAATCTGGTCCATCTGCTTTCCACAGAAAGATATTCCTACTCTTCCTATGTCCAAATGTGATATTTTGAGTTTCAAACCAAATTCATTTTTATTTTCAGCACCTGGAGTCAAATCATGATTTGTTCCATAAGACCATAAGGAATAGGAACAGGGGTAGGCCATTCGGTCCCTCAGGCCTCCACCATTTAATAGGATCGTGGCTGATCCAAAATTCCTCGTGTCCACTTTCCAACACCGTTTAGAATGGCAGAGACTTCCTGAGTGTGACATATTGCATATACCTTAGTTGAGCCCAGCCAAGCAACAAAGTGGTAATGCATCAAACACAAGTCATCTAAGTTTGTGTTTGATGGGTGAGAGGAGGTGTGAGATGTCTATATATTACAGAAACATAGAAAATGCAATTGAATCCACCAGGTTAAGTTAATTAGAATCATCCATACTATCGCACATGTGAACTCAGCACTTAAGGAGACTATTCAGCCCATTATGCCTATGCCAGCACTTTGGAAAAGCTATCCAATTATTCTCACTCCCGTTTTTTTCCATAGCCCAGCAATGTTTTTGCTCCTTCGAATAGTTATCCAATTCCCCAGTAGTATGCAATCCAAGATTCAATGGGGCACCCCTTTCCATGGCAGAATGTACTTTTTTCAGTCAAAACAATCAAGTCCAGTAAAGGGTTCTGATCGTGACCATTACTTTACACAGAGAGGTAATGGAATGTACCAACTTTAAAAACTGGCTTCGAATCTGATTGTAAAACAAATCTCTAATCCCCAAATGCAACCCGAGCTCTAATGATATTGTTACCTGACAATAGCATATCTCTAACCCTGATCCTAATCCTGTAACAGTTCATTAAAAAAAAACTGAAGAGAAATGCAGCAAAACTCCTCAAAGTAATGGTTCAGTGGAGGGGGGTTGTTAACAGTACAGAATATCTATGAAACTTTGGTTATGAATAAATAGTGGAGACATGATTAACCCAGCGAGCTGTTATGATCTTGATTCACCGCCTCAGGCAAACACACTCCTATTTTTCCTGAGTGTGAACTTTTCTACTAGGTCAACAATACATTACCACTTTTTCTTTTTTTTTAAAAAAAAGCAAGTGACATAAATTCTTATTTTAATTCCCCATTGTGATTTCCAGCATCACTTCTCCCTTGGCCAGAATCCACAGCAAGCATAACAAAAACGCATTTTCCCTTGCTGCCCAGGTATTACTGTCTGTATCCTGTGTGGAAGGTCACCCTCACTGGCGCTTAGATGAGATGCTATGTTCAAGACTGCATCGCAAATCATATTTATAGATTCTGTGCACTCTCAACCAATGCTGGCTTCAAGATTTCTTTGGTCAATAAAGTACCACACATCATCCATCCTGATAAGCTCCTTTCCTTCCTATATTACATCATTACCTCCTTCCCTTGACGCAAACTGGAGCATGTATTCAAAGTATTTTTGGATGTATGTGTGTTTTATTAACCTTTCCCATTTCTAATTCATTTTGCTGAATTTAGCATTGTGGAGAACATTCATTGTTCATTATATATTCGCATATTCTTCACACATTCACTGTGAATTGTCAGATTCTGCTGAGACGATGCATGTGCCGAGTTAGTTAGACATGTTGCTCTCATATTTCAACACAAAAACATTTTATGGCATAACTTGCTCGATGATCACTGGACACCTGGGGGTCTCAGCAGCCCATCTTCTTCAGCAATGAGATTTAAGGATTCAGAAAGAAGCAGCGCATCAGGTGGAAATGTTGTGAATGAGAGTCAAATGCAGAAAGTAAAATACAGAGAGTGAAAGAAAGATTAGTTTAGGAAAGAGAGAGAAAAGAGACAGAAGACAAAGTAGGTCAGAATTTAAAATGTATTAAATCTCTATTGTCAATCAACTTACTACCTGTAGGAAGGAGACTACACAGTTTAAATTGTACCATTCCTGGCCAGAGAGGTTGATTGTCATTGCATAAATATAAATCTTGCTATTAAGTTAAATTCCAACCCTAATTTTCTGTGGTACGTTTTCTGGGCAATTAATGTGCAAATACAAAAGTTTCTTGAAACCCATGGGGAGGAGGTTGAGGACAAGCCCTCGTTCTCACAAGGGTAATGATGGAGCAGCATAAATCAGTCATCAACTTGTGGCAATTGACCATTCATGGGCTATAACTTTCTCTCTACATACTGGGCAATTTACACATCACTAGCTGTGAGTGCCCTTAAGTTTGCCATCATTTTGGCTGCAAAATCTGGGGAAATGTTTTCATGATCAGCAAGCAACAATTCCAAGCATTGGCGGAAGTTGCAATCATGTCCTTTCAGAAAAAAAGTCTAGAACAGCAGATCGAAGAGGAAATCACAAATATAGTCAAGAGGTTCAGACTACATCAACTATGAAAGGGAATCTTGAGCGGAGTGTGCAGGGGTCATCCAGTCCCTGAGATTATGGTATAGCCTTGAGCTGCTTGTTGCTTTACAAGATAGCATGTACTTTTTTTTGCGTGTGAAATCTTGCCTAGCTGTTGAGTCAACAGGAAAAAATGCATAAATTAATTAGAATGGGACAAAAAAATCACAGTGATAAAGGCAAAATACTGCAGATTCTGGAATCTGAAACAAAAACAGAAAATGCTAGAAAATCTCAGCAGGTCTGACAGCATCTGTGGAGTGAGAATAAAGTCAAAGTTTTGAGTCTGAATGACCCTTCGGCTCTGATGAAGGGTCATCCAGACTCAAAACATTGACTTTATTCTCTCTCTGCAGATACTGTCAGACCTGCTGAGATTTTCTAGCATTTTCTGTTTTGTTGCGTAAAATCATAGAGGTTGCTACCAAACTAGTGTGACCGGAATGCAAGTTTTCGGACCCATGTATGTGACTGGTACAAAAGGTTGAGAAGGTTTATGCTGGTGCTTTCTCAGTGAACAAACCAACTACTTATTACAATTGAATGGCAAGATAATTCCCTGGACCCCATTGGCTGAGTCTCGGTGAAGAGCAATCTCGCCTATTAGTTGGATGGTCGTGAGTTCAAGTCCCACTCAAGGAGTTTGGAAGTAAAATCGAGGCTGTCATTTTGGTGCTGTACATGAGTTCAGTGCTGCACAGTCAAAAGTGCTATTCCTCAGATGAGATGTTACACCCTGCCTGCCCTTAAAAGATTCCAAAGGGTTATTTTGAAGAGTAGCAAGGAAATTCTTCCCATTGTCCTGTGTCAATATTTATCTATCAATCAACATTTGCAAAACAGACAGTTTGGTCATTCTCATACTGCAGTTTGTGGCAGCTTGCTGCGTGGAAATTTGTTGCTGCGGTTCCAACATTACATTACAAAACTACTTTATTAGCTCTGAAGTTCTATGGAACATCCTAAGACCCTGAAAGGGGGTATAAAATGCAAGGTGCTATAAATGTTAATTTTCTTGCAAATGTGAGCATAAGAGTCCGTGCTAGAGTGAAATGTCATCCTAGATTTTGTGCTTAAGTCTTTGAACTGAAGTGATGAATTATAGAGAAAAATATCAATGAGTCATATTGAACTACACCAACTCAACAACACCATCAGCACAAAGGAGCTTCTTTTCTCTTAATCCATCAGCTCTCCACCATTTACTCCATGACTGTAACATTCTGTTACAGTTCTGCAAGTTATTTTGTCAGTGTCTATTGATGGCTATTTTGACAATGTTCCAACGGCAAAATTCTGGGCACAGTTGAAAGGAGTGGGAGTTCAAATGCCAGTCTCAGTTGGCAGTAGAAATCATTCTGCAACCCTTAAGAGGTTAATAAATTGACTTTTCTGATTAGCCTAGAAAAAGCCAACAAGGTTCCTGCTCACTGCATAATTGCTAACACCCAGCTGGGAGGACATGTGATTAACACTAGTGTTAGAATGGCTAGGCAATTGCACTCTGACAACTAATGGGGAAGGTAAGGGAACATTGGGTTAAATGGAGGAAATGGGTTAACATCAGCGTTTATTTGTCTTTATTAAATATCGAGTGGAACTTTCAACTTTGGAAGGAAAATATTACAAAGGGAAATAAATGGGCTGGCCACTATACCCCCATACAAGATAGGAATGAAAGTGAAGGGGGTTTTAAAGTTTTAAAGTTTATGTGTCACAAGTAGGCTTACATCAACACTGCAATGAAATTACTATGAAAATCCCCTTTCACCACACTCCAGTGCCTTTTCAGATACACTGAGGGTGAATTTAGCATGGCCAATGCACCTAACCAGCACATCGTTTGGACTGTGGGAGGAAACCAGAGCACCCGGAGGAAACTAATGCAGACATGGGGGGAGCATGCGGACTTCGTACAGCCAGTGACCTAAGCCGGGAAACAAACCCAGGTCCATGGCACCGTGAGGCAGCAGTGCTAACCGCTGTGTCACTGTGCCGCCCTGTGGATGGATCAGCTTTTATCTGTCATCAATGAAGCTGTGTCACAAGGTGATGGTTCACAACAATAACTTGTATTTATACAGAGCCATAAGCATTCCAAAGCAGTTCACAGTTCATGCAAAATTTGGTACAGGCCACAAACAAGTGAAGCACTGAGTGCCAACATCTCTCCCAGTGCCAGACTAGAGACCTGTAATTTCATCCAACTGCCCACTCAATCTTGGCACAGATACATTTCACTAAGGTTTCAGTTACCAAATCGGAATTTGTTGAAAGAGGCAGATTTTAAGGAATGCCTTCAAGGAAAAGAGAGAGGTGGAGAGGTTTTATGGAGTTAGTTCAAAACATTTGGTCCAGGCAGCTGAAGGAAAAGCCAACAAGGGTGGAGTGATCAAAATTGGGGATGTGCGAGAGACCAGAATTGGAGAAGTGTGGAGATCTCAGAAGGTTAAAGACCTGGAGCATGTTATAGAAAAGTGGGTGCTGGGGGGGAGGGTGTGATGGATATAAGGTCCATGGAGGGATTTGAACAGAATGATGAGAATTTTAAAATCAAGGCATTGTCCAACTGGGAGCCAATGTAGGTCAGTGAGCACAGTGGTGATGGGTGAACAGCATCTGACACAATACGACACAGTTGGCCAATTTACTTTCCCACTGATCAAATGATGGTAATCAGCTGACTACTTTCTGCCACATCATGGAGCCCCACAGCAAATTGTAAGGCCCCTAACAGAGGTGTGCCCCCTCCCAACAATATACAGCATTAATAATAAAACCACCAATATTTCTCATCAATGCCAGCTAATTATTGTGCAGTGCAGAGATGTTACCTGTTGTATGGGGATCTTAGCAGCAGGGCCTGACTCCCAGCACAACTATCTGTAGAGTTGTGGCAGCCATACACTGGTGGAGGGACTGTGTACTGTTGCTCTCCTGTGAAATAAATGACAGGTCAAAAATTATTTATGAACTTGTTAAGCCATTGTAAAGCATGAGCTGTTAGCGAAATGATATAAAGTCAGTGCTAAAATAGTATAGATGTGTCCAGATACCTCAGGACACTGGGATTGATTCTACTGGGCACAAGTGGGACTTAACACACACACAACATTTTTGTTCTTTATTGTCATTACAATCATTAAAGCAAACTTTGCTAAGTTTAATCAATATGCTGTATTTTACCTGTGTACGTGTTCAGTTAACATAGATGCACTTTTATATACTCTTACAAAGGCAAAGAACTAAAACAGTCACTGACTATCAAGTGATTAATGATAGTTGTGAATATGAGTAACCTTACACGTCTTGGCATAGACGGCTAGGTGTGGAGAATAAAGGTTTGAGAAACCTCCTTTACTTAGATTCTATCCAGCTCTTCAACTGTGTAATTTTTCAAAACTCTTACTAAATTATGAAAATCTCTGAACTTGTACAAGGGAGTCGAGGGTTATGGGGGACAGGCAGGAAAGTAGAGTTAAGGCCACAGTCAGATCACCTCTGATCCTACTGAATGGTGGAACAGGCTCGATGGTCTCCTCTTATGATCTTATGAACTAATGTTGACATTTTAATATTAACACAGTCAACTGCTAATGATCTGACATGTCAATGTGATACATATATCATGTTCAAACATTGTAAAACAAATGACAACTTATTAACGATGAGCTTGTTAAATTACTGTCCTGCTTTCAGATCAGTCTAGGTGACTTTCTGAAATTAGTTGACACGTGTTTATTTATATTCCTGAGGTGGGGATGCCGTTGGACTGGTGTGGGCACAGTAAGAAGTCTCACAACAAGGATGAAGGAGCAGCGCTGGGAAAGCTGGTGATTCCAAATAAACCTGTTGGACTTTAACCCGGTGTTGTGAGACTTCTTACTATGAATATTCCGTTCACTAATTTTGCTTCCCATAGTTCCAACATTGCACGGAGAATTAGCACATGCTAGGGAATTACATTTCTTTAAATGATGTATTTCACATACATACATGATTTTAACTCTGTTAAGCGAATGGGTTTTGAATGAGTTCAGATCGGACACATGTTCACTTAACTGTGGAGATGGAATTGAACAGCATTGCAACTGATTAGTTTCTAAGATAGCATTTGCTTAGATTGTTGCGCAAAAGTTTTGAATGCAAGCTGCGCATTTGTCCATCGACAAACTTTAATTAAAATCTAAAATTATACACGGAAGGGAATGCTGATGGGGTGAGATGAAGTTGGGGCGAAGAAGGTTCGTGTGGAGTGTAAACACCGACATGGATCAACTAAACTGAATGATCAATTCCTGTGCTGTACGGGCTATGTAATTTTACCGAAAAGTCACCATTCACGTCCATTAAACCATTTAATAAGCCTTTAAGAAATTAGATCTGTTTTTGCAGCTTCGCCTACGAGAGACCTTGCCAACTTTCCTCTTTATTAAATTAATTGTGACTTAAGATTAAAGTGTTGCATGTTTGAGAGACACTGTAATGAAGGCCCTGCTGTATTGTTTAATAGACAGGCTGGAAGACTGACTATGTGGTTGTAGTGCGTCCACATTTTCAGAACAAACAAACGTGCTTAGCAACCTCATCACAGAGTTTCCATTACATTGATCGAGGGAATCACTGATCCAGCCCAAATATGTGGCTTTAGTTTTTTTAACTATCTAGAAGGGAGAAGTTTAAGATATCGAATAATATTTGTGGTAATATGTAACGTACGTTTTGAATCTGTTACGTCTCTGAAATCTAGTCAAACCTATACGGTGATTTACTGTTGCGACTCGTTTACTCCAGTATAAGCTCGCGTGGCTACACAATGTTGTACAGAGCCTGGAACGCACACACTGTTGCACATGCCTTTCACGTGTATAGTAGGCGCTGTTGTTTGCAGTCTTATCCTTGCTGGGACTAAATAGAAACTCTCACGGGCGAAAGCGAAAACATACTGCAGCTGCAGTGATAGTTGTGTTGGTTTGAGACTGTTAGAACAGGTGTAAAATAAAAGATTATTTTTTTTAATTCAGCGGGTGGCAAACGGGTTGCCGGTTATTATCATCCTGGCCCCTGGCTATTTCTCTACCTCTTGACTTTTCAGGAGTCACCCGCTTTACACCCCCGTCAATATTGTAAAGTCCCGCCCCCGGGGTAACATTGCAGTTTATGTCAAATCATTTGGGGGAGAGGCCGGTTAATTGACCTCGCTAACACGATGTATAACATTCACGTTCGCTACTGCAGTTTTGTAAAAACGGCGGTTCAATGAAAATGACTGAAGGATTAAGGAGTGTTTCTTTTTTAATGTGACTAATTCCACGAAAAATTGAAATGATAAAAGATTAAACGCGTTCCGTCGTGAAATCGTGTAATTCCAGCTTCTCACTCAGATCGTCCAACACGGCAAAGCTGACCTTGTCTGGGCTGTTCGAAAATCAACAAATCTCTCCTGAACACTTAAGCAGCTAATTGCAGAGATGGTTCAATAACTTATTGCAGCCTTAACATCAACTACACTCTCTATTTACCCGATAGTTTTCAAACCAACATGAAAAAATATTGAATCTACAGGATAGTAAATCGGGTCCCGCTGCTGGTTCAATTGATCAGGCTCTCGCTGTTTAATTACTCACAATAAATGTTTTTGTTTTCTCTAACATTCAATCAACCTTTTAAGTTGGGTTGTCCCTGTGTTTATTAATAGAGTCAATAAACAATAAACAGGGATTCTTTAAGTGTTGCTATAAGTTTTGTTTAAAAATGGATTATTACCGTTAAATCTGTGACAGGTCCAGGTAGTTAATTGCACTCGTGTCTAAATGCATGTCCTGCAATTACACAGTGGGATATTGGAATATGAATGGCGAAGAAACCCACCTGATATTCCTCTCTCTCAGCTCTATTAACACGGCCATTCATCTACTTAAATAACATCCCCACTAAGGTACAGTACAGAGACATGTCAGGCAAGTTCAGTGAGCTTCTGGCCGCCAGTACCCCACGGGGTAATTGGAGAAGTGTAAACTTTCCGACATAAACTAAAATACATACATGCCGCTCTGTAGTTAGATCCCACAAGGACTGCTATTGCAATAGACCAAATGTGGATGTTCAGCAATATTAGGCAGTTTTAGCACACATGTTTATGTCTGGCCCATCAAACTGCATGGCCGGAAATTTACCGCCACGCCCGCCCCTGCTCCGTTGGACTCCGACGGGATCTTACGAGCCTCGCCCGAGCGGGGTCGTAAAATACCGGTCAAAATGTCTGGTGGTGCTGTCCTCCAATGTCACAATACTAAAGATGTTGAAAAGGCGTAATATATAAGTGGTGCGTTTAATCGCGTTGGAGTCCATTTGATCAGTATTTTGTACCACTTTTGGAAGTGTTTTGTTATTCTGGCTAATAGCTGTATCGTGTCTCAGAAACATGTCTGCATATGTTGACCAACATTCAGCAGCACTTAAAAATTGCGATGCTATTTCCCGGACCAAACTGCACTAAGGATAGGTTTTCAAACGGTATCTGGTTATTTTTCGCGAAATAGTAATTGGTATTTCGCTGGTTTGAACTGTTAGGCTAGAGGAACACTTGACCCGGTGTTATCTTTAAAGGTAAATCTTGCTTTGACATCTGGAGTACTGAAGTGTTACCTATACTGTTCTGCTGGTTGATGGGGTCTTCATGTTTGAAGGCGTGGTTCGAGAACTGAGGTGTGTGATGGCTGGGAGTGTGACCATAACCCGGAGTCCCGTCGAAAGCCACAGCGCTGTAACCTGAAACCAAAACACAAAAGTCGCATCAGATAGTACCGAGAGAAGCTCATAAGAAGATAAGAGTGATTGACTTAAATGCTAATAAATAAACCGCTAGCATTTATGTAGTGCCTTCCGCATCCTCGGGAAGACCATTTTCCATGCCAATGAGCCCTTTTACCGTGCAGTCATTGTTAATGTTTAGTAAAACCTCTTTTCACGCAGCAAGATTCCACCAACAGCGAATGAGACACATGTCCCAACAACCTATGTCTTTATGGGTTTAGTGGAGGGAGTAAAGTTGACCGAAACATCGAGACATCTCCCTGGATTTAGAATCATAGAATCCCTATAATGCAAAAAGAGGCCATTCACCCCATCGAGTCTGCACCGACTCTCCAACAGAGAATTTATTCCTGTAACGTCCGTAATTATCCCACTAATTCCCCTAGCCCACTCATCTTGGGACACTATGGAGCAATTTTGCATGGTCAATCCACCTAATCCATAAATCGTTGGATTGTGGGAGGAAACCGGATCACCCGGAGGAAACCCACGCAGACACGGGGAGCTACGTGCACACTCCACACAGACAGTGTGGATTGAAGGAATTCTATAATTCACTGTTTATATTTAACCAACAGAAAACTGATCTTTATATATTTGACTGGTACTGCACGCTGTGTGCTAACTAGCTCGACTGAAATATAATGGTAAGGACGGAACAATCCTCCCTCCAATATAGAAATAACAAGGAGATCCAGAAAGGGGGAAGTCGGGAAGGTGAGGAGAGCGATGGCCAACGTGCATTTTGGTCTTGGGGCCAAAGTGGTTGAAGCAGATAGTGGGACAAGCTAGAATCGGACCCTGGTGCTGTGGGGCAGGACTGCTAACCACTGTGCCAACAGAACCATTGGATCGTTAATGCCCAAGGGGCCAGTGAATGGAAACAGGAATTCAAATTCAACTTTGACAAAACTGCAAAATGGCTGAAGTGTGGGTTGGTGACTGGTTTAAATATCCCCTCAGCTAGATCCAGACTCGGTAAGATGAGGGATAGCGATTGGGCATTTCCCTCCCTCCCATTAAAGTCAATGGGAATAGTGAGAGCTGTGAAACAGAATGCTGAATCTCTCTATCAGTCATTTTACACGAAACTACAGAATCTATCTCACTCCACGCAAGACTAAAATCGGCAGTTTTTAGTTCCATCCGCATGTTTGTGTGGAGTTTGCACGTCCTCCCCGTGTTTGCGTGGGTTTCCTCCGGGTGCTCCGGTTTCCTCCCACAATCCAAAGATGTGCAGGTTAGGCTGATTGGCAATGGTAAATTGCTCTTTAGTGTCAGGGGGACTAGCAGGGTGCATGGGGGTTACGGGATAGGCCTGGGTGGAACAAAAACAGAAAAATGCTGGAAAATCTCAGCAGGTCTGACAGCATCTGTGGAGAGAAATAGAGCCAACGTTTGGAGTCTAGATGACCCTTTGTCACAGCTGAGAGCCCTGGGTGAGATTGATGTCGGTGCAGGCTGGATGGGCTGAATGGCCTCCTTCTATACTTTATGGATTCTATAATTCTAATTAAAGGCTTATTTCACTCCTACTCAGATTTTCAGGGGAGGTCTTTGTCAAAAGATTCAATGTAAATGTAAAATATTTCTAAATGTCAAAATACTAAACCCAGAAGAGCGGCCATGAATATTGAAGCCCGAATATTAAATTCGCCGCCACAACATAATTCTCACTACCAGTCAAAGCAATACAGTGCAGAGAAGGATGTTTCCCCTGAGGCGTTACAAAAGTACATATATTTGGTTACATAAAGTATGTTGCGGGAGTCATGTTCAAAGATGTGCGGGTTGGGTGGATTGCCCCTCAGTGTCAGGGGAACTAGCTAGGGGTTACAGGGCTAGCGAGGTGGGGGATTGTGTTCGGTGCAGACTCGATGGGCCGAATGGCCTCCTTCTGCACTGTAGGAATTCTATAATTCACCCATACCAACAGAAAATTGATCATTATATATTAGACTGGTACTGCACGCTGCATGTTAACAAGCTCGACTGCAATATAATGGTAAGGACGGAACCATCCTCCCTCCAATATAGAAATAGTCAAGGAGATCCAGATAGAGGGAGGTCGGGAAAGTGAGGAGAGCGATGGCCAACGTGGATTTTGCTCTTGGGGCCAAAGTGGTTAAGGCAGATGGTGGGACAATGCTAAAAGCGGGAGGTATGAGTCACTGGAAGGAAACCATGAAACGGCAAAAAGGCGGAAGGAAGTCGAAGCAAAACGGAACAGCACTTGAACGAGGTGCAAGAAAAGGACAGTGGATAAAATTCTCTGGAAATGTAAATGGAAGTGTTTCTATTCAGTTTCACAATGAATGCTCCAAACGAAGCTTAAATATAAGGAAAGAATCGTAATTATGGAGAACGAAAGAATGCCCAGAATGAGATAACTAAACGTTAGCTGAAATGAAAAGGGCTTAGATCAAGATTTCCAAGCAGTCAGGCTCGTTGTTCGAGGACTGTGATGGTCTTGATTATTAATCAGTAATCGCCGCCCCTTAATGCAAATGTATGTCAGAAATGATTCAGGGTTCGCTAAAAAAAAAGCCTGTTAACTGGACTGGTAAAGTTTACCGGGGGAAGGTGAGACTGGTTTGAGGAAATGTGAAGAGAAGGCAATGCAAAGTTGCCAGTTCGTCAGAAAGAAGTGACACTTGGAGAAATCAGTGCGGAGCCCAAAGCAACACACAATTTGTGAAGGGTGCGACCCGCAGAGGAGTAGGTTTTAGTTTTGGGGGCATTGGAATTTTTATTTTCTCCAAATAGTCGCAAAATAGGAGATGCAGATTGGCGAGCAAAGAACACGAAACGGTTAAAGCACCAAAACTCAGTAAAAGTGAAAACGAGAGAAGGATTTGGCGGGATTGCTGACGGATGTAACAATGTAACTGCGAGATGACATAGCGTTTTAACCGTACCACAAGATAAATGTAAGATACAAATCCAACTGGTCACATGGGTAACTAAATATTAGTGTACGGGTAAATAATCATTTTTTTTCCATTTTCATTGTCAGTAAAAAGGCACAAAGTTTCCCCTTTCCACCACAGTACATGTTCCATTGCTACTGGCAATACCGTAGCTTTTGGGTTGCAAGAACATACCATCTCGCGTGAAGAAAGCAGGAGATTTAGTTGAATGACTGGCTGTTTTCTGATATAGGAAGCAATTGTTATGGCACGTTGGGTACAATGAAGAATTCAATTGGGAAACTTGACCCCGCTGTTGGTAGAAATCGGAGGAAGGGGGAAATCACAGGTGCAATTCATAGAATCATAGAAGCCTACAGTGCAGAAAGAGGCCATTCGGCCCATCGAGCCTGCACCGAATTCCCACCGAGACCCTATCCCCGTAACCCCACGTATTTATTCGGCTATGCCCCCTGACATTAAGGGGCAAATTAGCATGGCCAATCAACCTAACCCGCATATCTTTGGACTGGAAGACAAAACATTTGAGGAACTGAGAGTAACAATTCCGGGAGATTTCATTTTTAGCTTGGGGGAAGTGTTGATTGGAGACATGAAAATGTTATAGCAGAACTGCCATCACCTGATGAAATAACCTACAATGATACCGTGAGAGTAAATGAACTATTTTGCAGATTTTTAAAAAGTTTTATTTATTTGTGACACAAGTAGGCTTACATTAACATTGCAATGAAGTTACTGTGAAAATCCCCTAATCGCCACACTCCGGCACCTGTTCAGGTACATTGAGGGAGAATTTACCATGGCCAATGCATATGAATAGCATGTCTTTCAGACTGTGGGATGAAACCAGAGCACCCGAAGGAAACCCATGTAAACAGGGTGTAAACCTGCAGACTCTGCACAGACAGTGACCCAAGCTGGGAATCGAACCTGCGTCCCCGGTGCTGTAAGGCAGCAGTGTTAAGCACTGTACCGCCCCATTTGATGGAGTCAGTGAGGGGCGAAGGCAGGAATAAAAGCAAAATAATTAATTTGCATTTACACAGCACCTTCACAACTTTAGCACATCCCAGAGTACTTGGTATAATTACTATTATAATGTAGAATAAGATCATTTGGAAACAACCAAAGAGAAAATTAGAGGCCCAAATATAGGCCAAAATGATTGGAAAATATGTACTGCTGTTAATGTATTCACTAAACCATCAAGTGCTGGATGACGGACAGACTGATTTCTTTGTAGATCTCTGGATGGCCAACAGTTTAAATGTAGTTTTTTTCATTTTAATTACAGAATTAAAAACCACATCTCAGGTTTTCCGATGAGGTCTTTGTCACAAGATGCAATCCAAGTTTAAAATCTTTCTAAATATCAAAGCACTAAACCCAGTAAAACATGCATGCATATTGAAGAAATTGAAAGCAACAGATGGCAAGGGCAAATTTAGATCAAGATTTCTCATTAAAAACAGAATAGTCATCAAAGGGTTAGAATATAACCCAGTAAAGTCTGCCCTGGGACATGACACCAAGAAAGATTAGACCACAAAAGGTCATTGTCCTGAAATATTAATGCTGGCCCTCCCTCCACAGATACTGTCTGATCTGTTGAGTATTTCCAACATTTTGAGGTTTTTGTTAAGCAACATATCTAAAATAATTATTTGGCCTCCCTGGGGGCCCATTGGATAAATTACCATTCCTTTGTGACCAGGAATGTTCCATGATCAATCAGCAGCCCATTTAATTAGTTGGTCTAATCTGGATCATAAGTATTGCACTGCAAGAGCCTTAGTATCACCACTAAGGAACAAAATCTGTACAGGTCTTGTTCCTAATCCCAGTCCAGTGAGCACAAAATGTGCATTTGGATTGGGATTGAATATGGACTGGAATGGACTGGAATGAATTAAACAGTAATGTCCTGTGGTGGAACAGTCTACTGAAATCTATCAAAGCATACTGATGAAAAATCCTACTTGGTTGTTGTATTGGAATACTTCCATGTACTTTCAAAAGGTAAAAAGGGAGCTGAATATAAAGGATAACATGTGAGCAAACGTTGTAAGAAAAATCCATGCCTTGCAATCATATTCATTTTGTGGTTGTAAAAGTATCACTAATGTTGGGACTCTTATACATCCTAATATTATTAATATTGTGTGGCATAGTGGCACAGTAGTTAGCATTGCTCCCTCACAGTGTAAGGGACCCGGGTTCGATTCCCAGTTTGGGTCACTGTCTGTACGGAGTCTGCATATTCTCCCCGTGTCTGTGTGAGTTTCCTCTGGGTGCTCCAGTTTCCTCTCACAGTCCGAAAGGCGTATTGGTTAGGCGGATTGGTCATGCTAAATTCTCCCTCAGTGTACCCAAACAGATGTTGGAGTGTGACGACTGGAGGATTTTCACAGTAACTTCATTGCAGTGTTAATGTCAGCCTACTTGTGACATTAATAAATAAACTTAAACTTATTACTTTAATTATACACCTGATAAGTTCCCCCAGAAGAGAATTGTGTTAAGCCTCAGTGTAAACATATCTAGTCAATCTATTGGACTGCTTGGGAACTTTATAAATGTGTCTTTGACTTTTGTCAATGGAATGAAAAATGAGATGTTCCCACTTGCTCCTTTGTATCATTAAACAAATAGGGAAAGGAACTTTGTACGTCTGCCTAACATTTAAGTGCAGAATTCCCTTCTGGATGAGCTCAGTGCAAGTTTCAGAGGATAATATAGCAACAATTTGTTATCTGAGGATTGAACACTGCAGATACAGCTCTGAGATTCGTCACTGTAGTAAACTGCAACTTTAGAGAAGGTGAAAACTTGTGAAAACATGTGCAGATCTGAAAATTGGATAGAAAAGTGCTCGATGACAAGAAAATAGAAAACAAAGTGTAGTTTACATATATAATATAAATAATTATGGGTTTAAAATTTCAAGCTTCGAAGTGTTTGCCTTACAGTCACAGAGCATAGAATTCAGTATTTTCACACAAGAAACATGTTGTTTTAAGAGTTCCACAGAGATTGGTATTCCACCATTTCCCTTTCCCACTCCCAAAATTACCCCACATTTGTACTAGCTGGATATTTATATTTTTAAAACTAAATTTGCAGACAACCAAATTATATGTTGCATAAATTGATATTAGAAAGTTTATTTATTAGTGTAGCAAATAGGGGATTTTCACAGTAACTTCATTGCAGTGTTAATGTCAGCCTACTTGTGACACTAATAAATAAACTTAAACTTATTACTTTAATTATATACCTGATAAGTTCCACCAGAAGAGAATTAAGTGTTAACACTGCATTAGTGTAAGGGACCCGGGTTCGATTCCCAGCTTGGGTCGCTGTCCGTACGGATTTAGAGAATCTTGACACTTTAGTGATGAGAAATAATCTTTCATATTCAGGTTCATGTTCTATACATCCATGGCAAACATGGGAAGCAGAATTATATATGTACACACTTGACAAAGTATAAATACAAGCAGCATCTAGGAAGGCATTTAAAATAGTTGGCAAAAGAACCAGAAGGGAAATTAGGAGATTTTGTTTGTTCAGAAAGTTGTCATGATCTGAAAGGTTTGCCTGAAATGCTGCAGGAAGCACATTCAATAGAATAATTTAAAGGGGAATTGGATATATACCTGATGGAGAAAATGCAAGGCTTTTTGGAAAAAGCAGGGACATGGATTAATTGCAACACACTTTCAAAGATCCAATACTGGCATGATGGGTTGAATGGCCCAGGGATTTTCGGTGGCGGGACAGTGATGTAGTGATATTGTCATTGGACTAGTAATCCAGAGACCCAGGGAAATGTTCTGAGGACCGGGGTTCAAATCCCACCATGGCAGATGGTGAAATTCGAATTCAATAAAAATCTGGAATTAGAAGTCCACGAAACCATTGTCAATTCTTGTAAAACCCATCTGGTCTCCTAATGCCCTTCAAGGAAAGAAATTTGTCATGCTTGCCTGGACTGTCTATCCCAGACCCACAGCAATGTGGTCGATTCTTAAATGCCCTACCAAGTCATTCAGTTCAATTGGGCAATAAATGCTGGCCCAGCCAGTGACACCCATATCCCCTGAATGTATAATAAAAAGGAGTATTGTTTTGTTTCAATGAATGTAACCTTGTAATGTGCCTACATCTTCAGATGGGTGGCACGGTGGCACAGTGGTTAGCACTACTGCCTCACAGCGCCAGGGACTAGGTTCAATTCTTGGCTTGGGTCACTGTCTGTGTGGAGTCTGCACATTCTCCCCATGTCTCTGCGGGTTTCCTCCGGGTGCTCTGATTTCCTCCCACAGTCCAAACGTTAGGTGCATTGGCCATGCTAAATTTCTTTCTTGGTGTACCCGAGCAGGCGCTGGAGTGTGGCAACTAGGGGATTTTCACAGTAACTTCATTGCAGTCATAGAAAGAAAGAAAGAAACCCTACAGTACAGAAAGAGGCCATTTGGCCCATCGAGTCTGCACTGACCACAATCCCACCCAGGCCCTTCCCCCATATCCCTACATATTTTACCCACTAATCCACGCATTGCAGGACACTAAGGGGCAACTTTAGCATGGCCAATCAACCTCACCCGCACATCTTTGGACTGTGGGAGGAAACCGGAGCACCCGGAGGAAACCCATGCAGACACGAGGAGAATGTGCAAACTCCACACAGACAGTGACCCAAGCTGGGAATCGAACCCAGGTCCCTGGAGCTGTGAAGCAGCAGTGCTAACCACTGTGCTACTGTGCTGCCCGTGCCCCCAGTGTTAATGTAACCCTATTTGCGACACTAATAAATAAACTTTAATGTTATTTCATGTATCCTTTGCATTGGTTTACATCACATTCCATGTTCACATTGCTGTTCTGCATTATATTGTCTCTTCCCTTTGATTATCTGTGTTTCAATCTTGTTCTTGTTTCAATCTCTCATCAACTTAAAAAATTCTTGAAAGCAAAGTGCAAGAATCCATCTGCTGACAATGAGTAGAAATGAGAACCCAATCAGCAAACTTGGTTGAAGTTTATCAAGAACTCAAAATGATAAAATCTGATGGCAGCATTTTGAACCAAAAAAAGATACAAGAAAGCTCAATTGGAGTAACATGGATTGTGTTAACCTGGAAGACTGAACTATGTAAAGCCCATAGATAATTGCAATTGTAAAATTGGGGAAAAAATTATATTATAAATCAGAAATTTAATCAGTGAATAAAGGGACTCTGCTTCTGGTCATTGGTTACTTATTAATACTGCATAAAATTAATTTAAGTGGAAGGCTATCTAGACATGACAGGTCCACATAACAAGAATACTATTTGAAACAAAGTAATCTAGTGATGATTTATAGAATGTACATAGACAGTCCAGGCACCAGTTAGTTTGTGTATTGTGTACGTGAATATTTCTGCTCAGTTAGTTCTTGTGCCAAAAGAACCGTTTGTCCTATAACCTTCTGTTCCTGTTCTACAATAACTCTTCATATGTCTGCACTCCAGGAGATTTGTACCTATGCTACCTGTAAATACATAAAACAATGGCCGCCTGGGAGTATGCTATGAGATGTAATACAATCTTTAGATTTTGATGAATTTATAAACCATAGTTAGTTGGGGTGAACTCATGTCTTTACTGATGTTGTCAGAGGCATTCAGTTGTGTTATAGCTTTCAGCTCCACTCCCAGGGCACTCTGTTATTCTTTACTTAGTCAAAACCTAATGGCTCATTAGGTAATATATAAATCACTTTCCTTCACACAATAAAATCCATTTGTCTCTAAGTATTTGGTGAGAAAAGGAAAAACTGATAAGATCACACGCTGGTTTAGATCAGAACATGGACTTGCCCCATTGGTGCAATCTATGAAAGAGTTACATTGGGCATGAGGCAAACCTTTGCAAAATGCGCAAAAGGAAGATAATTTAGGAATGGTAGCTGACCCCTTCACTGAAACCTTTCCCACAGTGCAGCAAGGCAATTAATAATACAAATAGAATGATGCAGTGTTTGGCTAGAAACATTGATTATTATTCCAAGGTAATAATGTTAGCTTCCTTTAATAGTCTTCAGAAGCACATTTGTGTCGAAATTGGTAGAGAGGAAAGTAACTGGTCATTCATAATCCTGAAACGGTATGTTATGAAAGCGGGTTGAGGGAGTTCAAGTTATTATCTTGATGTAAAAACAAACATGGGACTCTCTGAAAATATCTAAGCTAGTCAAGGATTCGGGTAAAATTGAAATGAGTTAGATGTTATATCAATTCTGGGTAACCCCCAACACGGAGACCGTCTCCAAATTTGGAAAGAAAGGCAAGAGCTACCGCAAAGACTGCCGTCTTTTGCAGTAAAAGCACATCACCGCCCCCCCGCCCCCCTCCCCCGCCACCCAAAAAAACTGGATCCATATAAAAAAGATAGATTTTGACAAGGAGGAACCCAGGAATGTAAGCCCCAATCTGATATTAAGCAATGAGTCAGGTGTTAAAATGATATCGTTAGTACCTCAGACGTGAAGGCAACTGGATATAAATGGCTTGACATGATTGTACTGCCTGGTACCCTGGTCAGCCGGAAGACTGGAATGAGATTATGGGTCAACCCACAGCAGCGATTCAAAAAGGCAGCTCACCACCACCTTCCCAAGGGCAACTAGGGATAGGCAATAAATGTAGGCCAGCCAGTGACACCCATGTCCCACGAATGAATAAAAAAAAGATTCTGAAGAATGAAACAATAAATAGGTTCGCGAGGATAACCTTTGCTTTTTCTCTGTTTTTTTAAATTAACGAATTACAATCAAACTGTTTTAAATGATCGATACCCAAAATAATTTCTGCAATTATAAACTTGACAGTCTCCGTTATTAAGTAAACCGACCTTAATACCAGAGAATTATTTTCCCTCTTTAGCATTCTCGAGGTTTCATTTTAAATGGGTTTCAGAATTCGTTGAATAACCCCCCTCCAAAGTAAACATCTGTTAGGTATCTTCCCTAGTTTTATTCTGGGAGAGAAACATCAGTCGACATGTTTAGCCCTCAGCTTTTTTTACGCAGTAATCAATCTGTCTGTCCTTCGCTTCGTTTCTGATGCTCATGTCGGCTGTTTTATTTAATCCCAGAATTTCGGCGAGATTTGCTTGGAACTCCACAGAACAGACCGAATCTGTCCCACCACCCCCCCCCCCCCCCCACAACATTGCGTTTCATGGGTCAAAAATGTTCTTAACATAGGCGGTTTTACAATTGATCCAAGTGTTGCGTCTAGTGATTTGTCCCTCCATTTCTTGCTTCAGGTTCTCTCTTCCAAATAGGGGGGTGGGTGACGCATCCTTTTTACAGAACTTGTGTTTATTATTGACATAAACTTATCATTCCAGGGACAGAGTCCGACCATTACAAATCTTTTACATTTTTTGAGTTTGGAATTGGCTGAGGATTTTATTTGAAATCGACAACAAGAAACAAAAAAATAACGGCCCGATTAAATTCACTGCCTATAATCGAAAAGGAAGCGCGCTTGAATTCATGCGAGGTTTTGAAAAGAACTGAGATCCAAGATTCGTCCTGAATAACCGCGACAAAACACACACACTGAAAGTTCACAAACAGGATCGGGCCGTTAAAATACAAAAAAAGTTATAAATAGTTGTGTCTGTTGTAAACAGGCGGGTATTCCTGGTGTTTGATCGCCTGGAAACAAACTCCATGCGCTATTTCTACACTGCTGGCGAAAGTCCTGATATTGTCCACGAGAACCTACTTTCCACCGAGCTGATGGACTGAGTCCCATCGGATTGTGAACTTGTCCACAAATGTGCTACCACAAGACGTTAATAAATCTTGAGTTGCCGTCCTATGTTAAACAACAGAAAGTCCAGCAGCAATAGACACAAGACTACTAATAGGGCGCAGTAAACTATTTTAAATAAGAAATGCCCCGTGATTTTGCAATGAATTTACGATTGCAGTATTTCGAGACTGGATTTCAATCCTCCCAATGCACAATAATGTAGCGCCGCAATCATGTAACAGTACTTTGGCTATTTCAGTTTACTGAACCATTAATCTATCCTACACATGTTCTCGTCAGTAATAAAGATTGCATAAAAAAAAGACCTGTAACTGATTTTAGGAATCTGTGTAAATGGTGGAAAGTTAGAAAATGCCGAGTGTTGAATCTGCATTGTTTTAAAATTAACACTTAAAAGTTCTATTTATTACTGGGTGAAATTGAAGAAAGTTGCCAAGTCTGGGAATACGCTATGTCGTTTCACGAAACTTGAATTTAAAAAGCTGTGGAATTGTTTGATGCGGCTTTCCTCTTCCAGGAAAAAAAAAGCAGTTTATTCGAAAATATTCGAAAGGAAACCAGAATTGCAAATTCGTAAATTTGTAAAGCGTTTGTTTTTCGGGCTCTGTTTTCTGTAACGCTTAACATTATGTAACAATGGGCGATGCTCCGAAAATCGCGAGCAAAGAAAAACTGGACTTTATTGCACAGAAAGCTGTCAGGGGAATGTTCCTGAGAGGTGGGATTATTGCGGCGGGGAAGCATCCTTTCCGCCTCCTGTTTTCTGGCAGTCAGTTTATCTCCCAATTTTTAACCTCTTGAGTAAAAAATCTCCACATTCAGCGCTCACGGGACGCTAGCTACTGTCTTTCTAATCTTACGGTGTGGGGATGGATCGGCGAGTTGATATACAACCATTGGATATTATGGCCTGTGTTTGGGAGAACATGTTACATTTTATAATTCTTCAAATCGGTGGTGCTAACCTCCTCATGTGTGGAACGCGGTGAGCATTGATAAAACGCTGTTGCAATATTGAAACCTTTCCCAGAACACTGCCGCATGGTTTAGTTTGAAGGGGAGGTATATTATAAGCTAAAACAAAATCAATTATACTCCCCAAAACACCGCGGCATTTTACCAGTGATTTCAACCAAAACTCCAAAGGGCATGGATTCTTAACCGAATAAATGGGTAATTTATAACAGGAAGGCTTGACTTATATTGCTTTGATAGTGCTGTGAATAGAGTTTGTTATTCTAATAATATTTATCCCGTGAAAGACAATCTCCATCTGTCCAGTGGATAATATTTTCGGCTCCCGTTATCCATGGCCCGATTAATTAACATCCAGTCTGGAATGGGCCTCGCAAGTTCCACTTTCCGCATCAAATTAAATGGCCTCCCACCACAGAAAAACCAATTGCCTCTGTCAATAAATAAATAAACAAACACGACTCAGGGCGAAACCCCAAATGACAAGAGAGAGAAAAAATTCCGTGCCTGCATTTGACCCCTCCAGAATAACCGCCCCCCGCAGTAAATCAACCTTCCCAGCGCCGACTTTCAATTATCTGGACTATTTTGTTTTAAAACACGCACCGGATTCCTGATCTAATTAAAAAGTCATAATTTGTTAAGAAAGGAGTGTCCCTTTCGTTAGTGAGATCGGCTGGCGTGCAACCTGCGTCCAGCCAAGGCTCCATTTTCGCATGTTGGACACTGACTTCGATTGTCTGGGGGCTCTTGATCGAGTCTTTCAGACACATCCCAAAGATTTCACATACATGTTTTAAATTCAATGTTACCCCTGCAGAGTTAAATGGGGCATTTAAAAAAAAAGGTCCATTCGATAGAATCAGTGCTTAGGACCCACATTCTGAATGCCTTGAATCTGCTGTGGGTCCATGTTACAATTCCGGATTCCCAAATGGTTATTTTCAAATCTCGATCCCAAATATCTCTAACCCGGGTCAACGCAGAGCGCAAACTTTAACCGAGAAAGCGGTGCAGCGGCCTACAGGACTCCTGCTCTTAGCGAATATCGCCCGGTAGCTTCGTGACCTATATTTATATTTCGAAATATTTTTGAAGCTTATTTATTTAGTCACACGTAAGGCTTACATTAGCACTGCAATGAAGTTACTGTGAAATTCCTGACAGTCCATTTCCTTGTGATATGCTCGCAGTTTGCTGAGCGGGGTTCATCCCGTCTCTCAGCGCAACCTGCAAACGCTAATTCATTGCGACGCAAACTGTCCATGCCACCCGGGACAGTAACTCGGAATTAATTTGCAACTGTAACTGCAATACGTTTAAAACTAAACCCAGCATCGGCCACAGGATAACCTCGTTTCCCAAAAGATGCACGACCATAGTCTTGTAAATGAATGTCAAAGAAGATTGTAAACAAGGATTGTCGATTTGCAGCACTGTGAGCGAGGGGAAGTGGGGGGGCCATGTGCATTTTTCAAATACAGGTGGGCAAAGCTCCCGCTCCATCTAACTGCAGAGGAAAGATAAAGCAGCTGTATACATAATAACTGATCGGTAATCCTCCCGCGCTGCTGGTTAAGGTGGTGTGTGAGTTTTTTTCTTTTAACGAGAATATAAGGGAATGAGAAACATCTACAGCAACAGTAAAGTTCACTAATACATTTCTGAACAACATCTGAGAATATCGGCGTCACAGCACTAAAATCGATCAACGTGTTTTTGGGTTGTAAAGGACAAACATGGACACATCCACAGGGAGCGGTTCGAGAACACATTGTATGGCTTTTATTTCCTTGAATGTCCTGTGAAAATCTTTTACAGGACATCAATAATTGGCTGCTTTATATACATTTAAAACATCAAGTCGTGCTAATTCAAGGTGTAACTGCACTATTTCTCAAAAGTAACCAGTGAGTGGGATCCAGGGCACGTCCTGGTTTTTTTAACCTCATTTGGAAATTTCAGGTGGAACATTATCCCAACACTGCAAATCAGGGAGGTTGGAATCATATTTGGCAAAAAAAATCCTCAGTATTTCTCCATCATTTCGCTCAACAACAACGGGAAATTGGACTGTTTGGAGATTTTTTCCCCCTAAAGTTATTTCAGGATTTAATAACGCAATTTTAAATGAGGTAACGGCTCGAATGGATTTACAAAGAGTTTTTGAATCTCCCTGTGCAATGGATCATTCAACAAGTAACACGGTGTAATAGACAACATGGCTTTGTTTAGTGGCTGTATGTGTGTGTGTGTGTGTGTGTTTTCTTTCAACGATTGCTTTATCTAGTCTACAGTTTGGGGGAATAATTGTAGCGCTTTTTTTCTCAGCCTTGTATTGGAAACTGCAGCATAAAATACACAGAGCCTATTCACTTAGCGGCGATAGCGAATCAGCCCATGACCTTCACATTTGTTGAAAGCAAAAGCCTTTTTTTAATTTTAGGCTGCGGATCATCCGGTATTAGCGAGACCCACGGTTTTGGAATGTGATAACGCCCCTTAGCAAACACCGCCCCCCCCCACCCCCCCCCCGCACTTCCCTCTCGGTTCTGAACCAAAGATTTGATAGTTAAGATCCTTTACAATTAAGGGTCTTATCGGGAAGTCAGAAACAAAATCCAACATGAATTGATAAGTATGCGCTGAAATTTAATTGGACACCCTTCTCTCTCCATCCCCGTGCCCATTTAGGAGATTCTCCTTGAGCTGGTGCTTGCAATGCCCCCTTTTCAACATCTCTCTGCCTAGACTTGGCAGAAATTAATCTTCTGCGCCCAAGGCAGCTCCTTTCCCACGATCTGAAATCTAGTCTGACTGCTAAACTTGCAGCCT
Source organism: Mustelus asterias (assembly GCF_964213995.1). Taxonomy (NCBI): domain Eukaryota; kingdom Metazoa; phylum Chordata; class Chondrichthyes; order Carcharhiniformes; family Triakidae; genus Mustelus; species Mustelus asterias. Next base: position 118,278,991 of record NC_135809.1, read on the forward strand.
TGAGATAATTTACGCCAAAGGTCCCCTCCTCCGTTCAACACGCTGCATCTTTACTCCTGTACCTGACAAACAATCCTGGAGTCTACTGTACAGAAGTACGCCATTCGGCCCAACTAGTCTATGCCGGCGATAATACTCCACGCGAGCCTCCTCCTGTCTCTTGCCACTCGCCAACACGTAGGTCACTAAATGTATATCAACGATTCAGATCATAATCCCAAATAATGTATATGCCCTTGGAGGGGGTGGGGCTCCCCAATTTCTCAATAAGCCCTGTAATAGGGATAACCCCCGGGGGGGGGCGGGGGTCACAAATTTTGGGCAGGTGAATTGTTACACCTTGCTGTGCCGACTCCAGAAACAGGCAATCTGGGCGCTCTTTCGTTCCGAGTTCGTTCATGCAAGTCAGATGCTTATGGTCTTGTTATTTATTCCAGCGTCCCTCCCTCCCTGATCGATTCAACAACGATATTCACGGGAAGGGAAACATCATTAATTCTGGACATTCCCCCACTCCCGTGAAAGCTGTGAACGGAGGCCGCTGGCCCTGTTGTAATATATATATTTTAAAAACAAAGCCATTTTCTGTTGATTTGAAAAGAAAATGGAAGATTAATTTGCAAGGGATATCAGCTTTAAAAAGAAATCAAGCAACATTTCGACAGAGATCCTCTATCGACCCAGAACCCTGACACTAGACATGGCAGTGAAACTGTCTACGAGATTTCAGAAACAATATGTACAGTTTTATTGGGACAGACTCTCTTTAATCGCCTCGGTGCGCCCCTCTCCGTGGAAAGTTTTTCAGTGTAGTATTGGTCACATAGTAAAGCACTCACTACTGCCCAATGATTCTGTGCAAACAGGGAATGAGATACTTGCGTTAAAGCTTGTGCTCTGAGCTACTGTTTTTAACATTCCAACTCATCTCCTATTCAGTTGCTTGCACTTTTCAACCACGGGCCCATTTCACCCAAACTGCTATATATACTTAATAAAATTTTAATATGTTGCACCTTAAAAGCAACATAGGAATTAGGAGCAGAAGGAGGCAAATTCAACCCATCGAGCCTGCTCTGCCATTCAATCAGATCATGGTTGGTCACTCCCTGGTCTCAAATCCACCTCCCCACCTCTTCCCCATATACCTTTTTTAATTATAAATATATCTATCTCAACAATGGCGCCCAACGAAGGGCAAAGCAAGATTGTGCGTCTATTTTAAATTAGCTCAATCCCATTACAGCGTCGCCGCTGTTTGTGGTAGGTTATTAGAGAATCCAAGTACATCAGATATTGCAGTTCCATCTCAATACAACCCACATGTTTTGACACAAGGAGAACTTGGTTTCTTTTCACGCCGGGCACCCCAGTATTCCAGCTCATGCCATTTCGCCCACCTGCCTCTTTAGCGTCGGAAACGAGATTCCGCCCGAACAAGGCGTGAAACGCGGGCGGACGATTAAATACGACATAATTGGCAACGCGGGAACCAGAAAGGAGACGACAATTCACTCCATTCCTCTAATCTCCTCTGACACTTCAGTCTACAGAAAACACACACAGTTTACTTCTCTACATGTACAGAGGAAGCAAAACTTTAGATAGGGATTCATATTTTGCCCATTTCCGCGTTGATTATCAAACGCCTAGACACCTCTGTGGACATTTCATTGAAGTTTAGAATCACATACAAGGACATTGATCTTACTGGCAATTAACTTCAACAACTCCCCACCCCACCCCCACCCCCTCACCCCCAGCTCCCGTCCTCCTCCCCACTTCCAATCTAAATGCCCTCTTGTCAATTGGAAAATCCCTTTACACATTCTTCAAACAAGGGATGACGCTGGGCTCCGAGTGTGATTAATAAAGGGTCCGGCCGAGTTAAGGCGATATCTGTCCGATCCGTCAGAATCTTGCCCGAGAAAATGATTTTGCTTTTAGTAATATATCCAGACCTGAATTTTTTTTAAAGTGTCTTTTTTCAAAGCGCCTGTCCAGTTTTAAGGGTCGCGCCGCTTCAGAAAGTAAACTGCGTGGAGGGACGTGGAGTGGAGCTGCAAAGATAACGGTGTTCTTTAACATCACGTTTCCAATCGCTTTTGCATCTCCACTCTAAACACACTTTGTTACCGGTTTCATAGTGCTGATCTCAACTTTTCAGAATGCACGTCTCTGCCATACACACCATTAATTAACCACTAACACTGCTGGAGCTAAACCCCACCACACTGCAACACACAATCTCTGAATAAATCCTCCCTGGTTTAATGTGTAAATGTCATATTCCTGGTGGAGATAGGGAGACCAATTTAACAATTGAAATCCCCCCCCAGAACACATTTTGAAGGGTTCTTTGTTGGCAGACCTTACTTTCACCGAGTTTTGCTTCTGACTTAATTTGAAAGTTTGTGGGAGGAGGCAATAGTGATCTCTCTCTCTCTCTTTGTTTTCTGGTTCTCTTACCCTGGTTCCTGGCTGCTGGTTGTGTGTCCATGCAATGGTTGAGGTAGCCGCCGTTGGTGAACATTCTCGCCTGGCTCGGAGGCGCCTGAGTGGGCGGAGGAGCCCCGAATGCTCCGTAGCGACAAGCTCCAGCCGTGCCGGTGAACTGGCCGGAGAAGTGGACGGTGAAGGCGCTGAGGCAGTGGTCGTCGTGCGGCTCGCTGGCGCTCCAGCTCGGCTCCTGCTTGATGAAAGACGGGTGGCCGATGGGAGCGCTGTAAGAAGCCCCCGGGTGGAAATCCAGCACCGGAGCCCATTGGGGAGCGCTGCTCACCGGCATGGTGCAGCTGCTGTTGCCCGGGGTCAGCGTGGAGACGGCCGGCAGCAGGGCGTTCAGGTCCCGCACGTCGGAACCCATGGTGTCCGCACACTCTTTCAACCACAACGAATCAATCGTTTAATTTGTGTCTCGCCTGTCTCAGTGAATCGGTTCCAAACCCGTCCACCCCCTCCTCCTCCTCCTCCTCCAGCACAATATTCTCCCCCCCCCCCCAAAAAAAAAGAGGGCTGGAATCTCGAGTTTCCTTGATGGTCAAACTTGCAGACTCCTCACAATGGGAGAGAGATCTCGGAAGGGTTATTGTTTTGGAGGTTGTCAAGTGATGGGGTGGCGAAATGTGCGTGTGTGGTTGCATCTGCAACACTATGGCACATGTGTCGAATTGGACTGGTGACTCTTCGCTTCAAATACGGCGAAGAGGTGGAGTCTGGAAACTCTGTTTGAGATCCGTCCTCCCTCCCATTACAAGAACAAAACTCCTGCTCCTCGCTTCTCTCTCTCCCCCCCCCCCCCCCCTCCCCCATTGTGCTTTTAGCCGCCGATTAGTTGGCGAGAGAGAAGCAAACTGGGGGAGGGAGTGGAATGGGGTGGAGTGGCAATGAGGAGGTGGAGGTGGTGGGGGGGGGGGGGGGTGGTGGAGGTGGGGATCATTGATCCCTAATTCCGTATGTAGCTATCAGTCGACTCAAACCAAAAGGCCGGTGCGAATCTAAGCAGAGTTTCCCTTTTTTTTCTGAAGAGGTTGCAATATTGAAGGCTGCGGATCCCATCAGTAAGTCGAAATGAAATATAGAATGACCCGCAACCTACATTTTTAATATATATATATATATATATATGGGATGGGAATTAAATTGACTTAATTAGCTGTTATACATTGAGGCGAAACATGGGGAGGGCTGGTGGTTGCTTTTTTATCATTAGCAGAAACAATTGTTTTATTATCTGAGTTTTATTGTCAGAGATTAAACTTTCAGGCAAATGAATCTAAATCTTGCTTGATTTTGAAAAAATATATATATATACAAACATGACATCCCTGGTTTTATTTCGACCATCAATCACTGCATTTACTGTAACAGTAATAATTCAAGTGACAGAGGGCGAGCGGGGAAATATACTGGCATGAATTTTTAAAAAGCGGGGGCTTTAAAAAGAATCGGTTGCTATTCTAAATGTTCGGACACAGTTTGATGTCTGTTGGGTGTTGATTGGAACGCGGGTTGGTGTGGAATAGCTAAGCTAAAGTGTTCGATATTCGGCAAGCAATCTAACGCAATTGTAAGCCATCAAATTATTGCTTCAGCTTATTTGAGAACACACGCTTATTGATGGATGATTCGAGCCCAGCAAACATATTCTCACAAGATGAAATTATTAGCTTTGCAAACAGATATAAAACACGAAGGGAACAGGAGAGAAACATCAGGTCAGAAGTGACAGAGCGCGCAATCCATTAAAGAAGCGAGCGGCGTATAAACGGCCATTTAAAACGTAAATGAACTTTCCCCTCGCAGGCGATTACTTTTTGCCTGACATGTTTTCCTTTTAATTTTCACACGGTCCAGGAATCCGACGGTCAATTGAGCAGCGGTCTCGTTAATTTGCTTAATTCAAATAAAACAAAAATGTCTGAAGGCCGAGATCTGCTTCCATTCAAACAGGTGAAAGCTGGAGCCAATATCCTGGGGAGGGGAGGGGGGGCAACATTCTGGCAAAAGCTGCAAGCTAACAATTGCTGTGAAACTCGAGGTTGTACTTACTTGCATTTCATCTCAAAAGCTTTCAATTTGCTCGAGGCGACTAATGGCCAACTAAATGATGGAGGCGATGACTTTCTAAAAGCCAAAAGAGGAAATGCTGGAAAATCTCAGCAGGTCTGGCAGCATCTGTAAGGAGAGAAAGCAGAGCTGGAGTTTCGAGTCCAGGTGACCCTTGGTCAAAGCTAAAAGGCATAGAAAGTGGGAGATATTTATACTGCATATATGGAGATATTTATACTTGACTTTCTAAGTGGCGGAAGACAATGACTACACTGCAGATGTATCAGTAATGTATTGAACACGTTTTGCCGTTGATGTGATGTGAAAAGTGAAGTATATTGGGCTGTAAATGACACTCGACCATAATATATTGCCGCAGTTCCATCCGCAAACACAAAGTCCCAACATTAGAAAACTAAAACCCCGTGGTTACAGTGAACGAAATAATTCCATTAATTATTTACGCCGAGGCTACTTCATGAGAAGTATAGATATTTATTTATCCCCCCCCCCCCCGCCCCTTAATAATAATCTCAGCGCGGCAAATTGTATTTTCGAATACAATTGGGGTGGGATTGTGGACGAGTAAATTTTCGCCCTGTCTAATTACATCCTTATGATTTAAGACCATAAGACCATAAGACATAGGAGCGGAAGTAAGGCCATTCGGCCCATCGAGTCCACTCCACCATTCAATCATGGTTGATTTCAACTCCATTTACCGGCTCTCTCCCCATAGCCCTTAATTCCTCGAGAAATCAAGAATTTATCAATTTCTGTCTTGAAGACGCTCAACGTGTGTACGTGGAAATATAGTAATCCTCCCCCCCAACTCCCATCCCACTATCAACACCTCCATAGCACTTGGCAAATTTAGCAAGAACTAACTCAAGAAAGGTAACCAATAACATGACGCGCCATTCCTTTCCCTCCCTTAAGTCCTGGAACTTTATAGCAATGTCTGACACGCGACCATAATATATTGCCGTAGTTCCATCCGCAAACATCTTTCTTCCAAAGTTCTAATATTAGAAAACATCAGGACTTAACGGGAATGACGCGTCATGTTATTGGTTACCTTTCCTAGGTCAGTGCTAATTTTGCCAAGTGCTATGGAGGTGTTAATAATGGGATGGGAGTTGGGGAAGGGGGGAACTTTCGCTCAAAAAAATACCATTACCCTATTTCCGCGTACATACTGATACTTAGGAAATCATAAGGATTCAATTAGACATACAAATTGTCACATGAAGAGTTTGGAAAAAGTCAATTGACCAGGGAAGGTGAAGAATATTTACAATCATTTGACACAACATCATTTATTTTGTTATATTATGCATTATATATATATCAAATGTGCTTTTCACAATGGTTTTATACATATATAGATCACACGGACGCATTATATAGTATATAGTTTTATATTGTTCGAAAGACGATCATCTTTTAAGAAAAACTGGTTTCTTTCTGGTCATTATCTGCTCTGTCCTGGTAGTTACTCTGAATTCTAAACCCAGTCAGACATTATCAATATGGAAGGAAATACATGCGTTTTTGTTTTAATTAATATCACTGATTCCCCTCCCGCCCCCAGCCAGTTACATTGCACGTTTCTTCACCAAATTCCTCCGAGGTGTGATAGGAGGGTCACTTTTATAAGGAGTCGGAAATCAATAGGGGGAAACAGTGAATGAGAGGAAGGAGTTAGTTGGCCAGGTGTTGGAGGTATTACATTATAAATGATACCGAATATGTGCAGGTCGGGGTTTCATTGTTTTTGGAAATTACAATTTCCCCTGGGTAGAAACACTTGCCGCGAAAAGCTGACCATTCCGAAAATGTTTCAGATGAAGTTAATCAGTTGAACCTTTTGAATTAAAAAAAAGTTCAGGCTCTGAAAGGGGAATAGTTATTTAAAAATAAGCAAATTGGAAAGTAACATTTAGAAACTTTAAAATAATTTCTAAATCATTTTGAGGACATTTGTTTTATTTAAAGGGAATAAAACTGAAGATTAAGACGGGGACTTACAGGAAGAGGGAAATGATGGCGCTGTGATGAGGTTTATTTGAAGGATAGATGAAGGAACAGAAACAAAAAACTTGACCTGACAAGGGTGCCCATTTAAAAGTAATTATATTTTAAAAAATACCTGAGTGAAATGAACGGTGCCGGTAGGGAGAAAGAATTAGTGAATAGTAATTAGTGATTTAGTAATAGTAATTAATAAATTAGCAATTAAAATTAGTTTGTCTTTGTACTTTGCACATAGTGGACTTTGGGGGAATGCTATAAAGACTGGGGTTTGGGGCGTATTTGCTGTAAGTAACAGCTATGAAGGTAGAGTTCAGCATGTTTGTCTTGTGGAGAATTACCCTCTTTATGTGGCTTTCTGCACTGGTTAATCGTCAGAATTTGCGAATTTGGCTTAAGGGTGGGAAGAAGATGCGAAGTTATTGGAAGGGACGATCCCCAGTTTGAATCCCCCCCCCCCCCCCCCCCCCACACACACACACACGCCCGTCACCCCTCGCGTCTCTACTGCCAAGTCTGGAAGCTTTAGTTTAAATGTTGCTGATTACTTTCAGGATCTTAAATGAATCAGCGCAAGCATTGAACGAAATTTGCCATTTCAATTCTGTCCTTAAACAACAATCCCTCGTTTCGTTTCGTGTCGGGGATTTGGGAGGACTGACCACTTTCCATCACCTTTATGTAGTCAACTCCCTGCCCTGTGTCATTCTCTACCACTGCAGCTCGATGTCCTGTGACTGCGGACACCTTCCTTGGCGAGATAGAAGGACAATAGACTAGCTTTCCTTTTAAGCTGGAAAATGTCCAATTAACCATCTCATTTGACACACTTAACCGTCCCCATTCCCTATGCTAACTTTCCATGTTTATAACGAGTTGATTTTGAAGTCCCAAACTTCACTAGAATGAGAAATAAATACATTTTTAAACGAAAAAGTAAACTCGTGCAACCGGATAATTATTTGACACATTAATCGTGAAGAATTGAATCTCCTCTGTACAGGTTGGCACGCCCTCTCTTTTTAATTGGGAGAATCCGCGAATCACTTCTTAGCCTTTTGGAACTGAAGGTTATTTCGTTTCGGAATGGAGAAATATATTGGTTTCGGGTTGTGGTTGGGTTACGCGGTGGGACCTGTCCGGGCTATTTAGCCGAGGGGGGCGCGCCGGGGTGGGGGGGGGGGGGCTGGTGGAATAAGTGTTTTCAAGTCTGGCTTCACTTCTCCATCTCGGATCAGCAGCCTGGTCATTTGCGCAGCTCCCAGAGCCGATCAGTAACAGCATCAGCCCGGCAAACGCTTAGGGCAAACACTGCTAAAAATGATTATTTGACACACTGTCCGTGGCCACTGATTATCCCCCTTCTCCCGTTATTATTCAGCAAAACAAGGCGGAAAGTTTGACCGTTGTGTTGCAATGCTGTACTGGCCTGTATCTGGGATGGTGGGAATATAACCAGAGATCACACTGGCTTGGTTATCCTGACCAATGGACATGGTTCACTATATAGATGGACATAGACCGAGTAAGGACAGAAGGGTTTTTAAAAATAGTTTAGTTAGGGCATCATGATCGGCACTGGCTTGGAGGGCTGAAGGACCCATTCCTGTGCTCTACTTTTCACCCAACGGCTGAAGGAGCAACTCCAAAAACCCGCGCTACCAAATAAACCTGTTAGACTTTAACCTGGTGTTGTGAGACTTCTTACTGTACTTTTCTTGATATGCTTTTTGATCAATAGGCAAGTTGTTCAGTTTACCAAGTTGCAATCTTTCACGCCACGTTGTCAAAGTTCTGGGGCAAAAGTCACGCTCCGTCAATGCGCAATGATGCGGAGTTGATAGTTTCAGTGCTGAGTGGCACCACTTCAACCATTTCTGTCTGAAATTGCCCAGGTCCATCTTCACTGCAGTTGTACTGCCCTCACTCAAACAAGCCCGCCCTTAATGTTCGGTCCGTTTTAACGCATAGAGAATCATGCAGGAAATCTTCCTGTAAAGGGTACATTGTACGCCAACTGCATTGTCAGGGCTTCCACCAACACTACAAAATACCACCTCAGTCCAGAGTTAGGGGTACTGGAGTGAGACTTCCCTCAGAGTCTGTTCCTCTCCAGAGGCAAGTTGAGCTTTAACATTTATATTACTGAGCTTAAGTTTATTTCTTAGTGTCACAAGTAGGCTTACATTAACACTGCAATGAAGTTACTGTGAAAATCCCCTAGTCGCCACAACGGCACCTGTTCAGGTATATAGGTGCGGGTCAGGGGAGGCGATGGCCGAGAGCTATTATCGCTAGACTATTAATCCCAGAAACTCAGCTAATGTTCTGGAGATCTGGGTTCGAATCCCGCCACAGCAAATGGTGGAATTTGAATTTTAAAAATATATCTGGAATTAATAATCTACTGATGACCATGAAACCATTGTCGATTGTTGGAAAACCCCATCTGGGTCACTAATGTCCTTTAGGGAAGGAAATCTGCCGTCCCTACCTGGTCTGGCCTACATGTGACTCCAGAGCCACAGCAATGTGTTTGACTCTCAATTGCTCTCAAAGGGAAACTAGGGGTGGGTAATAAATGCTGGCCAACCAGCGGCACCCCTGTCCCAGGAATGAATAAAAAAACACTGAGGGAGAATTTAGCATGGCCAATGCACCTAACCAGCACATCTTTTGGACTGTGGGAGGAAACCAGAGCACCCGGAGGGAACCCACGCAGACCTGGGGAGAACGTGCAAACTCCACACAGACAGTGACCCAAGCCAGGAATTGAACCTGGGTCCCTGGCGCTGTGAGGCAGCAGCGTTAACCACTGTGCTACTGAAGCTCAACATCAGTGTGAAAGCAAAGCTGCTAGACACAGACAGCAAGCAAACCTATACAGGAATGGAAATAGGCCATTCAGCCCCACCAGCCTTTACCACCATTCAGTTAGACCATGGTTGATCTGTATCTTAACTCCAGGTATCCACTTTGATTCCAAACCATTAATGCCCATGTTTAATTAAAAGAGACAGTGTAATTCTAGCACTGCAGCAGAAGATTTAGAACTCTGGGGCTAAATAAGGGACGGTAAGAATTTTTTTTTTTTTTTAAAGTCCAACAGGTTTATTTGGTAGCAAATACCATAAGCTTTCGGAGCAATGCTAAGTCAGAGGCTGCAAAAAATGTAAACAATGCTCTGTTAGATCTGCACTTTACTTCCAAATCAATTTAAATCCCAGTTTCTGTGTGATGATAAGTATTTGGATGTGTATGAACAAAGTTGCACTTGATTCTTAAGCCACCATTTCACATTTCGCCAAAAGCTGCCACTTCATATTGGCACTGATTTAGGACTGGTCTGTTTGAAAACCACTTTACAGGTGGATTCTTTCTCAGTGCACTGTTTATGAAGATATTCAGACACAAGATAATGCAAGTAAGATTGAGTTTCACTGAGATAAGTGCAATAAATCAACTAAGAGGGTTGAGAGGGAAGAGGCATCAGAAAGCAGCACATTGTCATAGTCTGAGAAATGTTTGAGCCCAAATGCGAGAGGTAAAAGGATATACCCCACCACCCCAGGCCTCCTGATTAAAAAGTTCTTCATTTCCACACAGTCTTCTTCACCTATCACACAAGTAAGCAAATATGCAATTCATAGCTATAGTCCTCACAATTGTTCCTGGGCATATTAGTACTCAGTAGAATCATAGAATCCTACAGTGCAGACGGAGGCCATTTGGCCCATCGAGTCTGCACTGACTACAATCCCACCCAGGCCCTATCCCCATAACCCTATGCATTTATCCTAGCTAGTTCCCCTGATACTAGGGTCAATTTAGCATGGGCAATTCACCTAATCCACACATCTTTGGACTGTGGGAGGAAAACCGGAGCACCCAGAGAAAACCCACGCAGACATGGGGAGAACGTGCAAATTACACACAGACGGTGATCCAAGCCAGGAATTGAACCCGGGTCCTTGGCGCTGTGAGGCAGCAGTGCTAACCACTGTGCCACTGTGCGCCCAAACAATAAAAAAAAGGACTTGCATCTATATAGCATTTGTCACGCTGCCAAGAAATGCCAAAGTGCTTTGCAGCCAATTCAGTGTTTTTGATGTGCCACTGCTGTTAATATCAGAAATGCAACAACAACTTGTGCATAGCGAGGTCTCATAATGATCACATAATCTGTTTTTTCACTGGTAGTGGGCAAAGGATAAATATTGGCAGCTGCACATCCGGTCTTCTTCAAAGTAGGGATCTAAGATTCTTTTTACACCACTGCAAGAACAGAGTCTTGGTTAAACTCCCCCATTCAAAGGATTGCATCTCCAACACCGCAGGACTTCCCCTGTACTGCACTGGTGTGTCCACCTCGATTTTTATACTCATGCACCTAGAATGGGAATGTACAAACGTCTGACTCAACTGAGAATGTTATCATTGGAATATAGGAACATAGGAAGTAGGAGCAGGAGTATGCCATTCGGCCTGTCGAGACTGCTCCACCATTCAAACAGATCATGGCTGATCATCCACTTTTACGCCATTTTCCCCCACTATCCCCATATCCCTTGATGCCATTAGTATTCAGAAATCTATCAATTTCTGTCTTGAACATGTTCAATGATTGAGCTTCCACAGCCTTCTGGGGTAGGCAACTCCAAAGATTCATTACATTCTGAGTGAAGAAATCTTTCCAATAAGGACACTTTTTTGGACATCAACACTTCCCAACATCTCACCATTAAAGAAATATTCTGCCTTTCTGTTTTTCTATCAAAGTTGACAAGTTCACACTTACCCATATTCTATTCCATCTGCCAAATTCCTGCCCACTCACTTAGCCTGTCCAAATCCTTCTTTCATCGTCCTCACAACGCACATTCTGACCTAGTTTTATGCCATCAGCAAATTTGGAAATATCACACTCGTTCTCCACAACCAAATCATTTATGGGATTGTGAACAGCTGTGCCTCAACTGCTGATCATTGCTGTATCCACTACCACCATGAGAATGACCCATTTGTTCCTTTTTGTTTTCCATCCATCAACCAATTATCAATCCAAAGCAGTATATTCTCCTCAATCCCACGTGCTCTAATTTTGTTTACCAACCTCCTGTGTGGGACCTGATCGAAAACCTTCTGAAAATCCAAATATACTACATCCACTGGCTCTCCTTTATCTGTGATACAAGTAAGATCACCAAAACTCCAAAAGATTAGTCAAACATGATTTCCTTTTCCACTATTCCATGTTCCATGACTCTGCCCAATCATATCATTATTTTGTTGGTGTCCAGTTATCATGCCCTTTATCATTGATTCTAACATTTTCCCTACTACTGACATCAAATTAACATGTCTGTAGTTCTTTGTTTTCTCTCTGAGCTTACACTGAGCCATCATTGAGACATGTAAGAAGCATTTCAGATGTTATTAAGAACATTACAATTTAAAATCAATTTACTTTTGAACAATTCAGAGCTTGTGTTGTATTGAATTTGAAGTATTCCTTAGCTGAATCTAGTCTGATACTTATTGAAGATTGTATCACATTATGTCAGTGTTTGTCATATCCACCATCCATTTGTTTTTTAAATGTGTACAGATTGTATATTTCGCTTTCTTGAATGGTCTATGGAATTAATTGAAGTATGATGGAAGATTTGTTTTTGATAAATAAATACAAAAGATCATTTTTAAATTAAAAAAACAATTTTATTAAAATATTTAAGTTATGACATTGTTACACAACAATTTCTTTTAAAAATGAATTACTGTTTATAGGTCTGGCAATTTTAAGTGATGGATGGATACATCTAACTACACATGAACCTGGAGATGAGCTTTTGACCTCATGTCTGCACCATCAGCTTTCATCTACCTCTGTAACATCACCCATATACCCTTCCCTCCCACACCCCCGATAAAAGTTTCAGTTATGCACTTGTTAAGTTTAGATTTGACTATTCCATTACATTCTTGGATGAACTCCCATTTTCTACCCTGCATAAACTTGAGTTTGTCTAAAACTTTGCTGCCTGGATCCTAACTCGCACCAATTCCCATTCACCCATCATCTCTGATCTCACTGACATACGTTGGCTCCTTGTTGAATAATGTCTTGATTTTAAAACTCTCAACCTTGTTTTCAAATTTGTCCATGGCCTTGCCCTTACCTTTCTATCAAACCTCCTGCAGTTCTACAATAATCATCAATGTCTATGCTCCTCAATTCTGGCCACTTGTGCATTTCTGATTTTAATTGCTCCGCCATTGGCAGCCAGACTTTCAGATGCCAAGTACCTAAGTTCTGGAATTCCCTTGCTAAACCTTTCTGTCCTTCTGTAAAATGCTCCTTACTCTTTGACCAGGCTTTTTGTCATCTTCCTGAATACCTCCTATGTGACTCAGTGTCAAGTTTTGTTGGGTAACACTCCAGTGAAGCGCTTGGGATATTTTACTTTGTTCACAATACTGTAGAAATACAAGTTACGGTTGCTGCTGTATCTAAAATAATGGATTGGGCCCTTAAGCCTTGCTAGGAGTACAGAAACAGGGGTAAATTATTCAGGCTCTCGAACCTGTTCTGCTATTCAATTATCATAGATCATAGAATCCTACAGTGCAGAAGGAGGCCATTTGGCCCATCAAGTCTGCACTGACCACAATCCCACCCAGGACCTTACCATAATCCCATGCATTTATCCTAGCTAGTCCCCTTGACACTAAGGGGCAATTTAGCATGGCCAATCCACCCATATATTTTTGGAATGTGGGAGGAAACCGGAGCACCCAGAGAAAACCCACACAAACATGGGGAGAATGTGTAAACTCCACACAGCCAGTCACCCAAGCCAGGAATCGAACCAGTGTCCCTGGCGCTGTGAGGCAGCAGTGCTAACCACTGTGCCACCATGCCATCCATCAATTACATTATGGCTCAGCTGTCCCTTACCCACCTTGTTCCGTAATATTTAATACTCTTGCCTATCAAAAATCTACCAGTCTCAGTTTTGTAATATTCAGCTTTTTGAAGAAAAGGTTACAGTCTTCCACTACCCTTTTTGTGAAAAAGTGTCTCCTCATGTTGCCCCTGAACAGCCTAGCTCTAATTTTAAGATTATGGCAATTTGTTCTGGACCCTTCCACCAGGGAAAATAATTTATCTCGATCTATCCCAGTGAACCCATTAGTAATCTTAAACACCTCAACTAGATCACACCTTAATAGCTTTGCCTTCATTTTAAATGAATGCAGCAAATCCGCTATGTTACTTTTAAAAAACTGCCTACAGTAGTACAAGAAATCAACGTAAGAATTGGTGATTGAAATTTAATGATGATACAATGCAGACAGAAGCATAATTTGCACTTAGTTTGCATCCTATTTTAGACATGGTAATTTTACTTAATTCAGTTTATCAGAAAATGTCCACAAAGATGGTTTTCTCAATTTTGGAGGTATGAGTCTAAACACTTGACTTTGCTTTCACACCAATAGAAGCAGCATCAATGCCTGAAGCAATAACAGTGGCAATGACAAAAGTGGACATGGTGCCTCTGAATGAATGGCGTTCTTTCTATCCCAGCCCAACTCCTAATAGTAACTCTCATTGCCAGAAATGTAGGTCAATGTCAGTCATTATGGGTAGCAAGGACTAAAACTATTTCTGCCACTCCTGTTTGGTAAAATTAATAACCTCTAAAAAAACCTCCACAACGGTGAGGGTAAACCTTTGAAAGGTTGACTGTCAGGTCTATTCACAGACATTTTCTGACAATGTCTCTCCATTTGTCAAAGAAACTAACTGGTAATTATACAGAACCTTTCACAACTTCAGGGCATCTCAAAAAGCTTTACAACAAATTAAGCACTTTTGAAGCATGGTCACTGCTGTAATGTAGAAATGTAGCAACCAATAGACTCATCAATAGACTCAGTCAATAGACTCATCTCCAATCTTCGTGGCCTGGGGCTCGGCTCCTCCCTTTGCAAATGGATCCTAGACTTCCTAACCCCAGACTGCAGTCAGTAAGGATAGGCAACAACACCTCCCCCGTGATCATCCTCAACACCGGTGCTCCGCAAGGCTGTGTCCTCAGCCCCTTACTATACTCCTTATACACCTCTGACTGCATGGCCAAATTCCCCTCCAACTCGATTTTGAAGTTTGCTGATGACACCACCGTTGTGGGTCGGATCTCAAATAATGATGAGACATAGCACAGGAAAGAGGGAGAATCTGGTGAACTAGTGCGACGACAATAATCTCTCCCTCAATGTCAACAAAACGAAGGAAACATAGAAACATAGAAACCCTACAGTGCAGAAGGAGGCCATTCGGCCCATCGAGTCTGCACCGACCACAATCCCACCCAGGCCCTCCCCCTACATATTTTACCCACTAATCCCTCTAACCTACGCATCCCAGGACTCTAAGGGACAATTTTTAACCTGGCCAATCAACCTAACCCGCACATTTTTGGACTGTGGGAGGAAACCGGAGCACCCGGAGGAAACCCACGCAGACACGAGGAGAATGTGCAAACTCCACACAGACAGTGACCCGAGCCGGGAATCGAACCCGGGACCCTGGAGCTGTGAAGCAGCAGTGCTAACCACTGTGCTACCGTGCCGGATAGTCATCAACTTCAGGAAGTGTAGTGGAGGACATGGCCCTGTCTACATCAATGGGGATGAAGTAGAAATGGTCGAGAGCTTCAAGTTTTTAGGTGTCCAGATCACCAACAACCTGCCTTGGTCCCTCCATGCAAACGCTATAGTTAAGAAAGCCCATCAATGCCTCTACTTTCTCAGAGACTAAAATAATTTGGCATGTCCACTACAATGCTCACCAACTTCTACAGATGTACCATAGAAAGCATTCTTTCCAGTTATATCACAGCTTGGTATGGCTCCTACTCTGTCTAAGACCGCAATAAACTACAAAGGGTCATGAACTAAGCCCAGTCCATCACTCAAACCAACCTCCCATCCATTGACAGTGTCTACATTTCCTGCTGCCTCGGAAAAGATACAAAAGATACAAAAGTAACAAACGACTCAAGAACAGCTTCTTCCCTGCTGCCATCAGACTTTTGAATAGACCTACCTCGCATTAAGTTGATCTTTCTCTACACCCCAGCTATTACTGTAACACTACATTCTGCACTGTCTCTCCTTTCCTTCCCTATGAATGGTATGCTTTGTCTGTTTAGCACGCAAGAAACAATATTTTTCACTGTATACTAATACATGTGACAATAATAATCAAATCAAATCAAATCAATTTGCACACAGCAAGCTCACACAAACAGCAATAAATGACCAGGTAAATTGCTTTAATGATATTGGTTGAGAATTAAATGTTGGTCAGGATACAGGGAGAACTTCTCTGCTCTTCTTCAAACATTGCCATGAAATTTTAAGTCTCCCTGAGACAAAAGAGAGTGTTTAGGATCTCGTGCAAAAGATGACATCTTCAAAAGCGCAGAACTTCTCAGTGCTCAAGCGAAATTGTTATCTTTTATTATGTGGTCAAATCTCTGGAGTAAGGCACAGACCTGCGACCTGTTGATTCAAATGGGAGTGTGCTACCCACCAAGCCATGGCTAACACCTTTAACATAGAACCCAACACTTATTTACTTGCAGTCATCAACAGGTAAAAACCATGGTTGTGTACTTCTGCATTAAACAGGACACTAATTTCCAAACTGTTTGTTAAAATAAATTGAAATCTAGTTTTCAAATTAGTCTAATTTGTGCGGGAACCAATATTTAAAATAAAAGATTGTTACGAGACATAAAGCTAGAGATTCAGATGATATCAGAATTTATTGTAGTTGAACTGTTATTCAGAGCATCAATCAAATCCACAAACTAATTATTAAACTATCTCCAACTTCTCCATTCTCCTTGGTTGCCCTGTGCAAAACATTAAATCATCTTTTGACCAAAGCATTGGCAGGCTATCCAGCTTTGGGTTTAACATAACGACTGAAATCTATCAGTAACATGAGCTGATCTTAGTCCATTTAGAATTCTCTGCACTGGATTGCACGTCAGTAAAACAATGCCTTCTTTTAACAAATCAACTTAGTCCAAGAAAGTTTAATGATGTTTTCTTCTTTATTAGAAGTGTTACTAACTACTCTCTGCATTATTGCTGTTGAGTATTTAAAGTGGTTTAGCAATAATATTTTCAAGTAGAGTTAATAAAGTTACCACAGGATAATCTACATATTATATATGTATCTTGTGAAATTCAAGTAAGGTGATAACTAAAGTTCCCTATATACTTTGATTCTGAAGAACAGAGTGAATATCCTCACCTAAAGAAAAAATACTTGCATTTATATAGCACCTTTCACAACCCCAGGACATCCCAAAGTGCTTTGCAGCCAATCAATTACCTTTCACTTTAAATAAAACATTGTCACTGCTGAATTCTATGAAATGCAATAGCCAAGTTGCACTCAGCAAGCTCTGAAAAACTGCAATGAGATAAATGACCAGATCAAATATTATTTCAGATTTGGGTGTGGGATAAATATTGTCCAGCATGCTGAGGATATCTCCCTGGCTTATTTGAATAGTGTGATAGGATATTTGACATCCATCTGAGCAGAAGAGGAGAAGCTCAGTTAACATCTCATCAGTAAAACAGCAACTGAGGCAGCCCAACACTCCCTGATACTGCGCTGAAGTGCTAGACTAGATTCTGTGCTCAACCCTCTGAAGTGGGGCTTGAACAAAGCCCTTCTAACTTAGAGACATTATTGCTATCGCTGATCCAAGGGTGATACCTGCTACTATTATTAAACTTTCAACTCTCCCCTTACTGATGTTTTTTATTATGAAGAACATGTCAAGGAGAAAAAGGACCCCACACACCCTGGACATTCTCTCTTCCACCTTCTTCTGTCGGAAAAAAGATACAAAAGTCTGAGGTCACATACCAACAGACTCAAGAGCAGCTTGTTCCCTGCTGCCATCAGACTTTTGAATGGACCTACCTTGCATTAAGTTGATCTTTCTCTACACCCTAGCTATAACTGTAACACTACATTCTGCACTCTCTCGTTTCCTTCTCTATGAACGATATGCTTTGTCTGTATAGCGTGCAAGAAACAATAATTTTTGCTGTATAGTAATACATGTGACAATAATAAATCAAATCAAATCAAGGTAGGATTGGTCAAAACTGGGGACTCTAGGACTACGATGTATAATTCCAAAATTAGAGCCATACCTTTCAGGAGTGAAATTAGGAAACACTTTGTCACGCAGAAGGTGATAAAAATGTGGAACTCTCATCTGCAAACAGCAATTGATGCTGTCCGTTTCAAACCTGAGATTGATGGTTGTTTGCTGTTCAAAGATATTAAACGTTGGGGGGGGGGGGGGGGGGGGTGGTGGAGGGGGGTAACAGTAGCTTTATGGAGTTAAGTCACAGGTCAGACATGATCTCATTGAAAGGCAGAAAAGGCCTGTGAGGTAAAATGGTCTATTCCTGTGTACCTGAAGTGTACCTAAACACCATCAAAATAAAAACCAATAGGATAGGGAATTAGCCGATTCAATTACCTGCACCTTGGGGTTCGAAGGCTTCCTGAAATAAAAGAAAGTGCAGTCCGAGGGGGAATTCATTAGCTCAGTTAACTAGATGGCTAAAGTATGGCACCAAATTAAACCAACAACACGGGTTCAACTCCTGTCCTGACTGAGATAGTTCTTGGGCCCTGCCTCTGTGTCTTGCCCCATTGGCACAATCAAGATTAGTAACCCTGGATGCGACATCAAGAGAAGTCTGAGAAGGTAAGGAAGATCCTTCAGGAAATAACAGGTTAAAACAGAGTGAAGTGTGACTGCGTCCTAATGTTAACGTAGTAAACAAGATGGATTGGCTTTATTCATACTTTCTCATATCTGTTAATACATACACACACCAAAAGTTCAACTAATATTTATTCACAGTGTGATTTCCATTTTAAATACGCAGTGTATGGATTTTATTACCCATTTTAGCACTCTGCATTAGCAGCTGCTGTAACTTCTTCCAGGTAACATTGTGGATATCACTCATTATCTGAGATTAAAGTTCACAGTTAGTTTCTCATATGAAATGTGAAACATGGTAAAGCAAAACAAAACGCCCACAGTGAAGTCTTCCTCCAGTGAATTTATGTAAAGCTTTTTAACTGTTCTTTTTCCAACCTGTACTTAGACAGCTTTGCACTCACAGAGTTTCAGACTTGTTCAATGGGTTGTACTTTTGGATCGGAGTCCAAACTCCACTCCAGAACTGGAGCATTTGGTGTAAGCTGACACTTCAGTAAGGGAATGATGTACTGATGTACTGAGGTACTAACCTTCAGATGAGATGTTAAGCAGACACTCCATCTGCTTGTTTAGGTGTACACATAAGACCTTGTGGCACTGTTTTGAAGAGCAGTATCCTGGACCCATGCCAAAAAGATTAACTCGTCATTTATCTCTTTTGCTGCTTGTGGGATCTTGCTTTGCACAAATTGGCTGCTATGTTGCCTATATTACAACAGTTGGTACACTTCAAAAAGTAATTGATGGCAAAACACTTTTTGACATCAGGAGGACGTAAAAGCAAAACAACTCACTGCTGTCATTCATCAAGTACAATGAGTACGAGTACACCCCAGACTTAGAGCTCCTGTGTAAAGCCTAGTTGCAAGTAAATAATACTCCTTTGTTGTAAGCTGATGTTATAAAGATGAGTTTCACAATGAAAATGCCAGTTCAAAGCCACCCGATTTTGCTATCATTCTTCGCAAACAAACGCGACAGTGGCATCTCATGTCAATTTAAATAGGTGAGTACAGAACTCGTGAAGAATGAAGAAGCAGCTGAAACACATTTCACAGTGAGTAGACTCACAGGAATGAGTAATGAAATGAATTACCCACCAATAGTCTTTAATTCCACTCTCAGGTTGTAATTCAATCAAAAGACTCCACTGGCATTCATGGACCACTTGAATGATGCGCTCACAGTTTATGATATCATCAGGATCTCAAATGAATTACAACCTTGTAACTTACTCCTGGTATCCATTATTCTGTATCTATACTTTATTGTTTAAAAAAAGCTTTAAATCTCTGCACCTGCTTGAGCTGGACATTTCAAACCAATTTACTAAATTCTCTCCAGGTGTGGCAGAAGTTTGATG
This sequence comes from Mustelus asterias, assembly GCF_964213995.1. NCBI lineage: Eukaryota > Metazoa > Chordata > Chondrichthyes > Carcharhiniformes > Triakidae > Mustelus > Mustelus asterias. Next base: position 118,298,785 of record NC_135809.1, read on the forward strand.
GGCCAAGGGTTGGAGAGGGGGTGCTGCGATGATTGATGTAGACTTGTCTGGCAGCAGGAATGAGTTTTTTGCCCTCCTTTAATTGAGACAGAGATCTTGCAAACAGATAGCAGAAGGATTTAAATACAGTCTTAGCTATTTGGCATCTATGGTCAATTTCATTTGGAAACAAGAGCATGCCATTTCAAATTTTGTCGCCCATTCTGCTGTGGAAGAGGCTGCATTGACAAGCCTAGAGGAAAGATAAGAAAGTAAAGTTGCCATCAGGGCAAATACTTACACAGGTCATACAGCATCGACCCCACAGCACACACCCCTGCCCAACCATCCACCCACCCCTGCCCAATAAATCGAATTGTACACTGCTAATCTCCAATCTGCAAACATCTCTAGCCCGATTGCTCCAGGTCATAATGGGATTTTGTTAGCTGAGTCCTTGATCCAACTCTCTCTCATCCACATTTCTATGAAGCGTTAGATCAAGCCCGGAAGGGGGCGCAATGCCTCATCCTGTCAGCTTGGATCTTGTTTGATCGAGCCCAAGATGGGATGCATAATCTTGTTAGCTTGGATCTTGTTTGTCCCTCATGGTGGGGACCATGACTGGACTTAATTTGAATTTTTTTTTTGATTAGCAATAAAGTACCAAAAGAAAAAAAACTCACCCCATCTCTCTCTTGCTCCCACTCTGCAAGAGAAAATATACAAGTGTTCTCTATAACTTTTAGAGAAACCCCCAATTACTCTGCAGCAGCAGTGAAATCCAAAGATGAACATCCTGCTAGGAGGAGACTAGCAGGTCTGACAGTCAGTCCAGGATGTGAAAAACCCATGCGTCATTCTGAGTCCAGAAAGGATTTAACTAAGGACTCCTCTGTGCCCCCGTCGCAGTTGGGCAGTAAATTTTATATGTACGGCTAAGAACCTTCTTAGGTGCATCGGAAGTGAGGCTTCCAACAGGTCACAAATCTGAACTAAAGCTTTTATGAATTGCCCAAGAATTTATATCTCTTTTTGAACCAGGAAGTTAGTGACAGTTTGATTGTGCATTATCCTGTGGATGACATGCCATAATCACCAAACAATGTTTACATAAAATCCAATTTTTTTCCAAGCAGTCCCATAATCCTTTTTTTAAAAAAAAGTCATATGACAAGATTCAAGTTTTTCCACATCATGGAACATTTTAACTAGGCAAATTCTAGCTTCTTTAAGAATAACTGTTGCTTGTTGCGATCACTGGAATGAGGATTAAGAGGATTAATATTAATTAACAAAAATATTTTATTTGGAGTTTATGAAATGATTTAATACAGAAAAACATTTATCAATAATATCAAGGAGCTAAATAGAAGGAGCTTCTTTTTCAGCACTGGGATTTCTCTGTAGGGTAGTTTATTTCAGAAAAATGGGAACAGGAGGAGACCATTCAGTCTCTCTATTCTATTCCACCATTCACTTATGATGTGGAGATGCCAGAGTTGGACTGGGGTGAGCACAGAAAGAAGTCTCAAAACACGTTGTTTTGGTAGCATGAGCTTTTGGAGCACTGCTCCTTCCTCAGGTGAGTCACCTAATGAAGGAGTAGTGATCCCAAAGCTTGTGCTACCAAATAAACCTGTTGGACTTTAACTTTGTGTTGTGAGATTTATTACTGTACCATTCATTTAGATCATGGTTGATCTGAATCTTAACTCTATTTATCAGCCTTGGTTCTAAAACCCATAATATCGTAGTCTAACTGACCCCCCACAGCCCCAATAGCACTTTAGAGGAGAGGGTTCCAGATTTCTACTAAACTTTGTGTGAAGAAATGTTTGCAGACATCACCTTAAACCATCTTGTTCTAATTTGAAGGTTATGCCCACTTTTCCTGGACTCCCCCACCAACCAAAATAGTTTCTCTCTTTCCACCCAATCTGTTTTTCTAATCATACCAACATACAAATTAGGAGCAGGAGTTGGCCACTTGGCCTCTCAAGCCTGCCTCATCATTCAATAAGATCATGGCTGATCTGATTGTAACCTCAACCCCACATTCCCGATAAACTTGTTATTCAAGAATCTATCTAGCTCTGTCTCAAGAATATTCAAAGACTCTGCTGCCACTGCCTTTCGAGGATTTTGCTTTCTATTTAAAAGTCCAATTTTGTCCAAGGCTGTAGTGAGGTCAGGGTCTGAGTGGTCATGGCAAAACCCAAATTGAGTGTCTGTGAGCAGGGTATTGTTGTGCAAGCTGTTTGATAGCACTGTCAGTGACAGTTTCCATCACTTTGCTGATAATCGAGAGACGACTAATGGGGCAGTAATTGGCGGGTTAAATTTGTCTTGCTTCCTGTGGACCAACGCAATTACCCACCTTGTTGGGAAGATGCCAGTGTTGTAGCTGTTCAGGAGCAGCTTGGCTAGGGGTGCAGCTAGTTCTGGAACACAAGTCTTCAGTGCTACTGCTGGAACATTGTCAGAGCCTACAGCCTTTGAAGTGTTGAGTGCCTTCAGTTGTTGCTTGACATCATGTGGAGTGAATCGAATTGTCTGAATACTGACATCTGTGATCCGAGGGACCTCGTGAAGAGTTTAAAATGGGAAGAGATTAACCTCGGGAAGAGGTTATATCCACTTGGCACTTCTGGCTGTAGATGGTTGAAAATGCTTCAGCCTTGTCTTTTGCACAGATGTGCTGGGCTCCCCCATTATTGAGGATGGGGATATGTGTGGAGCCTCCTCCTCCAATGGGTTGTTTAATTGTTCACCGCCATTCATGACTCGGAAGTGTAGCCAGAGTCAATGGATGGGAGGCTGGTTTGCGTGATGGATTGGGCTACATTCACGACCTTTTGTAGTTCCTTGCGGTCTTGGGCAGAGCAGGAGCCATACCAAGCTGTGATACAACCAGAAAGAATGCTTTCTATGGTGCATCTGTAAAAGTTGGTGAGAGTCGAAGCTAACATTTGTCATTTATATTAATGATTTGGATGAGAATATAGGGGGCATGGTTCGTCAGTTTGCAGATGACACCAAGATTGGTGGCATAGTGGACAGTAAAGAAAGTTATCTCCAATTGCAACAGGATCTTGATCAATTGGGCCAGTGGGCTGACGAATGGCAGATGGAGTTTAATTTAGACAAATGCAAGGTGATGCATTTTGGTAGATTGAACCAGGGCAGGACTTACTCAGTTAATGGTAGGGCGTTGGGGAGAGTTACAGAACAAAGAGATCTAGGGGTACATGTGCATAGCTCCTTGAAAGTGGAGTCACAGGTGGACAGAGTGGTGAAGAGGGCATTCAGCATGCTTGGTTTCATCGTCAGAACGTTGAATACAGGAGTTGGGATGTCTTGTTGAAGTTGTACAAGACATTGATAAGGCCACACGTGGAATACTGTGTTCAATTCTGGTCATCCTATTATAGAAAGGATATTATTAAACGAGAAATAGTGCACAAAAGATTTACTAGAATGCTACCGGGACTCGATGGATTGAGTTATAAGGAGAGGCTGAGTAGACTGGGACTTTTTTCTCTGGTGTATAGGAGGCTGAGGGGTGACCTTATAGAGGTCTATAAAATAATGAGGGGCATAGACAAGGTAGATAGTCAATATCTTTTCCCAAAGGTAGGGGAGTCTAAAACTAGAGGGCATAAGTTTAAGGTGAGAGGGGAGAGATACAAAAGTGTCCAGAGGGGCAATTTTTTCACACAGAGGGTGGTGAGTGTCTGGAACAAGCTGCCAGAGGTAGTAGTAGAGGCGGGTACAATTTTATCTTTTAAAAAGCATTTAGATAGTTACATGGGCACTATGGGTATAGAGGGATAGAGGCCAAATGCGGGCAATTGGGATTAGCTTAGGGATTTTTTTTTAAAAAGGGCGGCATGGACAAGTTGAGCCGAAGGGCCTGTTTCCATGCTGTAAATCTCTATGACTCTATGACTCTATGACATGCCAAATTCCCTTAGTCTTCTTCGAAATTAAAGGCATTGGTGGGCTTTCTTAACTATAGTGTCGACCTAGGGGGACCAGGGCAGGTTGTTGATGATCTGGACACCTAAAAACTTGAAGCTCTCGACCCTTTCTACTTCGTCCCCATTGATGTAAACAGGAGCATGTTCTCCTTTACACTTCCTGAAGTTGAAAACAATCTCCTTCATTTTGTTGACATTGAGGGAGAGATTATTGTTGCCGCACCTGTTCACCCGATTCTCTATCTCATTCCTGTACTCTGCCTCGTCATTGTTTGGGATCCGACCCACTACGGTGGTGTCATCAGCAAACTTGAAAATCGAATTGCAGGAGAATTTGGCCACACAGTCATAGGTGTATACGGAGTATAGTAGAGGGCTGAGAACGCAGCCTTGTGGGGCACCGGTGTTGAGAATGATCGTGGAGGAGGTATTGTTGTCTATCCTTACTGATTGTGGTCTGTGGGTTAGGAAGTTCAGGATCCAGTTGCCAAGGCCCTCCCTTGGAGATGGGTTTGGAGATGAGTTTCATGGGAATTATAGTGTTGAAGGCTGAGCTGTAGTCAATAAATAGAAGTCTGGCATAGGTATCCTTGTTATCTATGTGTTCCAGGATTGAGTGCAGGGACAGGGAAATGGCATCTGCTCTGGATCTGTTGCAGCAGGAGGCAAACTGTAGTGGATCCAGGTCGCGGGCATCATGCATAATGTGTGAAAGATGCCCAGACAAATCAGAAGTTTAAGAAGTGATGTAATTGTCGTCAACGTGTAATATTGTTGAAGTATTGTATTAGAATGATGAAGTGAATGAAAACGAAGTACATTTTTGCAGTTTTATCCCTACTCCAAAGTTCAATAAGCTGGGACAAAAACACTTTGGCAGGCTGTCTAGAAAAGACTGCATTACATCCCTAAGAAAAGTCCTAAATTCCTTCACATGAATTTCTTTTTATCATAACGCAGTCACGAATGTAATGTAGAGAAACATGGCAGCTAGGTTCTCAGCAAGATCCTATGAATAATGATTAAATGTATAACAGGGGTTAATTAGTTTTGTGTTCTGGCCGATTGAAGAATGTTGGGCAGGACACTGGGAGAACACCCTCCTCTTCTTCAAGAGGAGCCTTGAGATCTTCAACATGGGGTTTCAGTTGAATACCTAAACCAAAGGATATCTCTAGTTGGAGTGTCAGACAGATGAGTTAAATCTCAAAGGGGGCACGAACTCACAACCTTCTGCCTCAGAGGCAATTGTGGGGTCAAACTAGTCTATAAGCACAATATTGCAGAGACTGTGGTTTATTAGAACAAAACAAAGAACAAAGAACAGTACAGCACAGGAAACAGGCCCTTCGGCCCTCCAAGCCTGTGCCGCTCCTAGACCAACTAGACCAATCGTTTGTATCCCTCCATTCCCAGGCTGCTCATGTGACTATCCAGGTAAGTCTTAAACGATGTCAGCGTGCCTGCCTCCACCACCCTACTTGGCAGCGCATTCCAGGCCCCCACCACCCTCTGCGTAAAAAACGTCCCTCTGATGTCTGAGTTATACTTCGCCCCTCTCAGCTTGAGCCCGTGACCCCTCGTGATCGTCACCTCCGACCTGGGAAAAAGCTTCCCACTGTTCACCCTATCTATACCCTTCATAATCTTGTATACCTCTATTAGATCTCCCCTCATTCTCCGTCTTTCCAAGGAGAACAACCCCAGTCTACCCAATCTCTCCTCATAGCTAAGACCCTCCATACCAGGCAACATCTTGGTAAACCTTCTCTGCACTCTCTCCAATGCCTCCACATCCTTCTGGTAGTGCGGCGACCAGAACTGGACGCAGTACTCCAAATGTGGCCTAACCAGCGTTCTATACAGCTGCATCATCAGACTCCAGCTTTTATACTCTATATCCCGTCCTATAAAGGCAAGCATACCATATGCCTTCTTCACCACCTTCTCCACCTGTGTTGCCACCTTCAAGGATTTGTGGACTTGCACACCTAGGTCCCTCTGTGTTTCTATACTCCTGATGACTCTGCCATTTATTGTATAACTCCTCCCTACATTATTTCTTCCAAAATGCATCACTTCGCATTTATCCGGATTAAACTCCATCTGCCACCTCTCCACCCAATTTTCCAGCCTATCTATATCCTGCTGTATTGCCCGACAATGCTCTTCGCTATCCGCAATTCCAGCCATCTTCGTGTCATCCGCAAACTTGCTGATTACACCAGTTACACCTTCTTCCAAATCATTTATATATATCACAAATAGCAGAGGTCCCAGTACAGAGCCCTGCGGAACACCACTGGTCACAGACCTCCAGCCGGAAAAAGACCCTTCGACCACTACCCTCTGTCTCCTATGGCCAAGCCAGTTCTCCACCCATCTCGCCACTTCTCCTAGTATCCCATGAGCCTTAACCTTCTTAACCAACCTGCCATGTGGGACTTTGTCAAATGCCTTACTGAAATCCATATAGACGACATCCACGGCCCTTCCTTCATCAACCGTTTTTGTCACTTCCACGGCCCTTCCTTCATCAACCGTTTTTGTCACTTTTGTCACTTCAACCGTTATTGTTCCAGACCAGTGTGATGTTCCAGACTATAAACATTTTAAAAATTAAATCTTCTACTGCATTTTCCTACAGAGAGTATGTTGTACCCTCACTATTAACATAACTGCTTCAAAGATCACATAACTGATTTAGTAGGACAGATTGTACCTAATGCTGGACAGTCGTAAAAGAACTTTTGTAACATTTAGTCATGCAACGATAAAAAGCTATAATTATAACAATGAACCCACCCACACTAGCCTGTTTTACATGATCTAGCAGCATAAAAGCATTTCCAATGAGTTTACTGATATTACATAAAAGAACCAAGCGGCAATTGTAAAAGTACTTTGATAGATTTAAAACAATGGTTTTGGCCAGTACATGCTGAAATTTGTTTTACTAACACAGCACATTTTAATTAATAAGCGTGTGAAAATTCATATTAAAAAGTGATTTATATTTTTATAGCACTTTGCACTTTACACCCAAGAAGTACAACAATGTAGTCAGTATTGTAATGTAGGGGATGCAGCAACCAATTTTCACACAGCAAGCTCCCGCAAACAGCGGAGGGACAATGACAAGAATAACTGCTTTTGTGATGTTGATTGAGGGATAGACATTGCCTGGATGCTGGGTTTAGCCCTCCCTTCTCTTCAAAATAATGCCATGGCATCTTCTACGTCACACAAGAAGGAAAATGGGGATCTTAGTTTAACATCGCATCCAAAGGAAGCACATGTACTGTATATAGTTTTGGTCTCCTTACTTAAGAAAGAATGTAATTGCATTAGAAGCCATTCAGAGAAGGTTCACATGACTGATTCATGTGATGGTGGGATTATCTTATGATAAAAGGTTGAGTAGGGGTCTATACCCATTGGTTGGTAGGAAAAAAGAGAGGTGATCTTACTGAAACTTATAAGATCCTGACTGAAGTTGACAGGATGAATACTGAATGAATATTTTCCTTGGAATTGGAACAAGAACGAGGGACACAGTTTAGAATTTAGGTGTCTCCCATTTAAGACTGTGATAAGGAGCTTTTTTTCTCTTGGACAGTAAATATTCTGTGGAATTCGCTTCCCCAGAGAGCAGTGGGGGCTGGGTCATAGAATATATTTAAGACTGAGTTAGACTTTTGATCGACAAGGGAGTCAAAGGGAGGATGATGAGGGATGGATAAGAAAGTGGAGATGAGGCCACAATCAGATCAGCCAGGATTTTATCAAATGGTGGAGCAGGTTTGAGGGGCCGAATGGCCCACTACTGCTTCTAATTCTTGTGACTTCCAAAAGTCCAGCATTCCTTTGGTTCTGAAGCAGAGTGTCAGATCTTGATTTCTCCACTAAACTAATGGAGTGGGACTTGAACCTAGAACATTATGAGTGTGCCACCAACCGAGCCCGACACAAATAGCAACACATACACATGTAGTGCTTCGACTGGTCTCAACCACAGAAATATCAATATGAAGCAACCAAAGGTTTCTGCATTGCGATGTGGGTAGAACAAGAAAAATGTTCACATGACCTTTCATGTATTAACCATGATTCCACCACACTTGCTGAGTTGGTCAGACTCTCTTGTCTATGATTAGTTTTGAGATTCAAACCCTACCTCAGAGCTTCTGTACTTAGGCCAGGGTTTTTAGATTGGTGGACATTCCCTTCCCACCATTCCAGGAGTTGGCAGCAGACACATCCCCGCCCATACCCACCACCTTGCAGCCATTTCATGCACCAATGAATATTAACCGGCTGGAGATGGGACATCTGCCCCTCACTCAGGAGGAAGTCCTGCCTCGATCTGATTGGCCAGCACCAGACACAGCAGTGGACATGACTGGGACTGCATGCAACCCCCAAGCCAAAGTCCCTGGAATCCAGGACCAGGTAAATTTTAGGCGTCTCAGGGCGGGGAGGGCAGGCGAGGCCCATGGGGGTAGGCAAGATCCCCCTAGTCAAACATCATCATGACTTTGAAATATATCACCATTCCTTCAGGGGAAGGCGATGGCCTAGTGGTATTATCGTTAGACTATTAATCCAGAAACTCAGCTAATGTTCTGGGGACCCAGGTTCGAATCCTACCATGAGAGATGGTGGAATTTGAATTCAATAACAATTATTTGGTATTAAGCATCTACTGATGACCATGAAACTATTGTCAGAAAAACCCATCTGGTTCACTAATGTCTTTTAGGGAAGGAAATCTGCCGTCCTTACCTGGTTTGGCCTACATGTGGCTCCAGAGCCACAGCAGCGTGGTTGACTCTCAACTGCCCTCTGAAATGGGCTAGCAAGCCACTCAGTTCAAGGGCAATTAGGGATGGCCAATAAATAGCCAGCCAGCAAGGCCCAGGTCCCACAAATGAATTTTTAAAAATTACTGCTGAATCAAGATCCTGGAACTCCTTTCCTAACAGCACTGTGGGTGTACCTACAAAAGGCTTCTCACCACTGCCTTCTCAGGGGCAGTTAGGGATGGTCAACAATGCTCACATTTCATGAATGATTAAAAAAAAATAACCTTTACAACGTGTAATGATTTTATATTTTATACAATAACATCAACAAAGCAGTTAAATTATTCAGATCAGCCATGAGCTAATTGAATGGGTGGAATAGGATTGAGGGACGAATTGACTTACATATGTTCCAATGAAACAGGCATAATCACAGTATGTGTTATTGGAAAAATCCAGGCTGACTTCCAGTATTAAGTGAAGCAGAGTAAATATTTTATAGTCATATCTTGAAGCCAGTAATTCAACTCTGCTTTAAGTTGGCACATTGATGAAGGTGATCATGGCAGTTCCTTAAGATTTCACATCTCAATGAACCCAAGTCACCCTACAAGGGAGGTTGAAATGCCTGAAATGTCTTTCAAGTCCACAAGATGCAAAAGAGCATCAATTCTTCCTGACACAATGTCGCAATCCATCATTGGAGAACTCTCAAGTGGATGGAGTATTATTTGGGATCTGTAGAGTGTGGTAAAGGGATAAGCAGCAGATTGCAGTTCAGACACAAGGAGGAGCATCTGGAACAGCTACATTTTTCAACAGCAGTTTAAACCGAGACATGGCTTTTCTATTTTAATCAAGGACTCTTGAAGATGAGGCATCAGTGATGCATCAGCTCTCTCTACCTTCAACAAATCACAAAGCCAATTTTATCAAACTAACCATGTTGTTATATTCAGACAACAGCCAGGTTAAGTAGTCTACAAACCTTGTGAGATTGATAGACCACACATTGAAAGGTGTCTTTGTGCATGTGCACAGAACAGCTTTACTAGTCATTCTGGTCATCTGAGGAATTTATGGAGAATGGATTTATGATTTCTGTGCACATATTGTACAGAGGAAATCCTCCCTTTAGTAACAACTGGTCGTTCATCTCAGTCATGCTTCTGGGACATTACTGTGAAACACGACTGCCCTGTTTATCCCTATAAACACTGTACTAGTCCTCAGTGTGTGAAGCACATTGGGGTGTTTCAGAGCAATGTGATTATTTAAATGTTGACCCATTCTTCCTGTATCCAAAGTTAATAATGCAAAATCAGTGTGTACCGTGAACGCCCCAGGATGTTCAAATGCAGGGCTATATGAAAAGAGCAAGGGAGTTGGACTAATTGGACAGATCTTTCAGGGCAGGATAGGGGCGATGGGATGAATGGCCTCCTTCGCTGCTGTATCTTTCTACGATTCTAAATGTTTCACGCCGTTTATTTTTCAATAATATCTGGAAAACCTCTGCCTCAGCTGTGTTCTCAGAAATGGCCATTAGCCAAATATGCAAAGCACCTCTATGACTTTGAATGTTAGAACAATGCAAGTAGTGTGTCTTAACATTTGTGTACAGTGTTGATGTGCCTTTACGTATCTGTTATCTGTTTGTCTGTCAGCTTAGAATCATACATTTATATGGTATCCTGTTAAATTTTTTCTAATAATACAGCAAATTTGTATAACCTTGATCTACATCCCCCACATTCACTTCCAAAGGAAGTTTTATCTCAACCATAATACCAGAACTTTTCAAATCCTTTGTGTCAAGGATCCATGTTGTTATTGTATTTATGGCCGACTAATAGGTTACTTCCTGTGCTTCTGTAGCATAACTAACATTTTCCTTCTTTTATTTTCTTCTAACAATTGATAATCTTCAGGATAGCTGATACCTGTCTGATTCAGCAACAATATGCTATTTTTTAAAAATGCATTTAGATGCCAGCGTAATTATCATCAAGAACGTAATAATCTTCTTGAACATAATTGAATGGCTTGCTAGGTCATTACTCAGGACGGTTAAAAGTCTGCTGTTTTGCTGTGGGACTGAGTCATTTGTAGACCAGGTAAGGATGGCAGATTTCCTTCCCTGTGAGGGAATTAGTGAATCAGATGGGCCTTTACCATTGAGGATATGAGCTTTATGCTTCCAGGTTTACTTAATAAATAAATTGAATTTAAATTCTCTGGCTGCCATGATTTAAATTCATGACTCCAGGTCATCAATCCAGGCCTCTGGATGACTAAATCAGTAACACATCTGGCATGCTAGAATATATGAGTTTATAGCTGTAACATGGTAAAATTTCCTAAGGCCCTTCACAGGAGCATTGCCAAACCAAAGTTGACACTGAACTACATAAGGCAATATTAAGACTGGCGATCAAAAGCCTGGTCGAAGACATAGGGCAGGGTCTTCTGGCCTCGCTCGTTCCAAAACCGGAAAATCCAGCCTGAGGTCAACGGACCTTTCCATGGTCCGTCCCGTGTCCTCTCCAATTCCCTGTGGAGGGCGGGACAGTGAAATTCCAGCCATAGGTTTTAAGGAACATCTTAAAGGGGAGAGAGATGCAGAGAGGCTTGGGAAGGAATTCCAGAGCTTGGGGCCTAGGCAGCTGAAAACATAGCCAACAATGAGTGGAGTGATTAACATTGGGAATGCAAAAGAAACCAGAAGTGAGTAGCTACAGTATATTGTAGAGATTCAATTGATGCTTCCAACCTAGGTCCTATCTATCTGTTCAACTGGTTCATTTCTTTTTTATTTATTCATTAGTGTCACAAGTAGGCTTACATTAACACTGCAATGAAATTAATGTGAAAATTCCCTAGTCGCTACAATCCTGCACCTGTTCGGGTACACTGAGGGAGAATTTAGCATGGCCAATGCACCTAACCAGCACGTCTTTCAGACTGTGGAAGGAAACCAGAGCACCCGGAGGAAAAACTCATGCAGACACGGGGAGAACGTGCAGACTCTGCACAGGCAGTGACCCAAGCCGGCAATCGATCCCGGGTCTCTGGCACTGTGAGGCAGCAGTGCTAACCACTGCGCCACCGTGCCGTCAGGTGGAAGTGAGAGATTTCATTCAAGGAAAAGTAGAGTTCTCCCAGTGTGCAGGTTAGCATTCAAACAAAGAACAACAAAAAGCAAAGAAAATTACAACACAGGAAGAGGCCCTTCGGCCCTCCAAGCCTGCTCCGACCATGCTGCCCGACAGAACTAAAACCCCCTACCCTTCTGGGGACCATATCCCTCTATTCCCATCCTATTCATGTATTTGTCAAGACGCCCTTTAAAACTCACTATCGTATCTGCTTCCACTACCTCCCCCGGCAGGGACCACCACCCTCTGAGTACAAAACTTGCCTCATACATCTCCTTTAAACCTTTCCCCTCACACCTTAAACCTGTGTCCCCTAGTAATTGACTCTTCCACCCTGGGAAAAAGCTTCTGACTATCCATTCTGTCCATGCCCCTCATAATCTTGTAGACTTCTATCAGGTTGCTCCTCAACCTCCATCGCTCCAGTGAGAACAAACCAAGTTTCTCCAACCTCTTCTCATAGCTAATGCCCTCCATGCCAGGCAACATCCTGGTAAATCTTTTCTTAACCTCTCCAGAGCCTCCACATCTTTCTGGTAGTGTGGCAACCAGAATTGAACACTATATTCGAAGTGCGGCCTAACGAAGGTTCTATAAAGCTGCAACATGACTTGCCAATTTTTAAACTCAATCCCCCGGCTGATGAAGGCAAGCATGCCGTATGCCTTCTTGACTACCTTCTCCACCTGCGTTGCCACTTTCAGTGACCTGTGTACCTGTACACCCAAATCCCTTTGCCTATCGATACTCTTAAGGGTTCTGCCATTTACTGTATATTTCCCAGCTGTATTAGACCTTCCAAAATGCATTACCTCATATTTGTCCGGATTAAACTCCATCTGCCATCTCTCCGCCCAAGTCTCCAACCGATCTATGTCCTGCAGTGTCCTCTGATGGTCCTCATCGCTATCCGCAAATCCACCAACCTTTGTGTCGTCCGCAAACTTACTAATCAAACCAGTTACATTTTCCTCCAAATCATTTATATATTTTACAAGCAACAAAGGTCCCAGCACTGACCCCTGAGGAATACCACTTGTCACAGCCCTCCATTCAGAAACACACTCTTCCACTGCTACCCTCTGTCTTCTTTGACCAAGTAAGAAGTCTCACAACACCAGGTTAAAGTCCAACAGGTTTATTTGGTAGCACAAGCCAATGATTTAAGTTCATGACTCTAGGTTATCAATCCAGGCCTCTGGATTACTAAATCAGTAACACATCTAGCATGACTTGTGATGGCTTGTGGCTGGTGCTACCAAATAAACCTGTTGGACTTTAACTTGGTGTTGTGAGACTTCTTACTGTGCTTACCCCAGTCCAACGCCGGCATCTCCACTTCTTTGACCAAGCCAGTTTTGTATCCACTTTGCCAGCTCACTTCTGATCCCATGCGACTTCATCTTCTGCACTAGTCTGCCATGAGGGACCTTGTCAAACGCCTTACTGAAGTCCATGTAGACAACATCCACTGCCCTACCCTCATCAATCACAGGGGGAAAAAAAATTACCCGATCTATTGGCTCATTTCCTACTGGTTGGATCTTTCTGAAGGAGGGAATAAATTGGATACCTTATTGAAAAGAATAGGGAAGATAAAACAAAAGGGCAAAATTATACAATACCTAAGCAAAGCGTTAAATTAGATTGTAGGAAGTTTTTATTTTCAAGGAGGGTCATTGACATCAGGAACAGATTACCAAAGTGTGCATTGGTATGGATTCCTGAAAGTTCTTCGCAAAGGAACTGAACAAATTGCTGAGAGATGAGGACAGGTCAGGTTTTAAAAGGTAGGTAATGGTTACCTAGAGAGGACACAGTAGAAGTACTTCACTGACTGTAAAATGTTTCAGAGTGCAGAAAAGATTTACTAGAATGCTACTGGGACTTCATGGTTTGAGTTATAAGGAGAGGCTGGATACTCTGGGACTTTTTTTCCCTGAAGCTTAGGGTTGATCTTATAGAGGTCTATAAAATAATGAGGGGCATTGATCAGCTAGATAGTCAACATCTCTTCCCAAAGCTCGGGGAGTCTAAAACTAGAGGGCATAGGTTTAAGGTGAGAGGGGAGAGATATAATAGGGTCGAGAGGGGCAATTTTTCCACTCAAAGGGTGGTGAGTGTCTGGAATGAGCTGGCAGAGGCAGTAGTAGAGGTGGGTATAATTTTGTCTTTTAAAAAGCATTTAGACAGTTACATGGATAAGATGGGTATAGAGGGATATGAGGGGATGTGGGCAATTGGGACTAGCTTAGTGGTTTAAAAAAAAGGGCAGCATGGGCAAGTTGGGATGAAGGGCCTGATTCCATGCTGTAAACCTCTATGACTCTATGACTTTATGTCCCTATGTTACGAGTGAAGTATTTTTGAAGTGTATTCACTGTTGTATTGGACGAACACAAGCACCCACAAACAGCAACATGATAATGACTAGAAAATCTGTTTCTTTTTAGTGATGTTGTTGGAGGGATAAATATTGGCCAGGACACCCTTGCTCATCTTCAAAGAGTGCCACGGGATCATTTTCATTCACATGAGAGGGCAGATGGGACTTCAGTTGAATGTCTCATCAGAAAGGGAGGACCACAGACAATGCAGCACTCCCTCCGTACTGCACTGGAGAATCAGCTCGGATTTTGTGCAGAGCTAGGAGTGGAAGCTCCAGTTTACTGATTCAAAGCCAGGAGTATTACCTGCTGAGCCACAGTTAATAACTTATCAAAACGGAAAACAAATTCAGATGATCATATAATGCTATTTCCCATGTCAGTAAGATTATTAAGAGATGAGGGGAACGAGTTGTGTATTTGCCACCCGTGTAATTTTCTTTAGGCCCTCATGGCTCCAGACATCACCTCTCACGCTTCCGAAGTCACTGAGCTCTCCACAGCGCCTCTTGCATTTCATTTTTTCTGGCTCTTGAATTAAGTCATGTCTAAGCACAAGTAATAACTAATGGGCCTTATGTGAATACATGTCAACATGAAGGTCACTTGATGCATGTTATATTACTATTACAACAATCAAACATCCAACAAATGTATGATCTGTGTAGGATGGAACTGTGTGAGTCCAATAATAGCATCAACAAACTCTTTGCAAATATTGGTTTCGTAATTCAAGTTACATTAATAAAGCATTGCGAAGGTAAATGGGAACATTATATATTGTTCTTTCATCGTTAGGGATGAGTCAAATGGGAAGAGGTATTTCCCTTTATCCCTTGACTCTTCCTTTGAACTCTGACCTCTTCTCAGCAGCTAAGTTAGTCATTCCCTAAAGGGAATTCCCTAAAGCATGTATTTCTCAACAGGCCCTTTGCTGTTTCCTTTGTGACTTCAGAGTACAACTGTAAAAACAGGCAAAAAAACAGATATCTGTCAAAACTTACATTCTCCTTATAGATTTTCTTTTACCCAATAGCCTGAGAGAGCAGTGTGGCTACAGACAGTAGACGGATAGTGAATATGACCCTACTTTGGCCTTAGAAGAAATAACGGCAGCCAGCAATTTCTTCTATGAATGAATACAACTTAATCCATTGGGAGCCATGTCAAGTTGCTGCTTCCTTTATTTAGACAACATATTTTTAAAGAAAAACCTGAATGTATGCTGAAACTGTCAAAGGGTAAAAGAGAGTCTTTTAAGCTACTTTCATGCAAGATAAAATTGACTTTTCTAGAAGCACTCTCAATGGATGCTACTGTGCTTAGCTCAAAGAACAGCTAATACATAGATGATTTCTTTCCTCTTGAGCTGTGATAATCTTCCAGTGACTTCGTGAAGAGTTGATACGGTTGGCACAGTAGCACAGTGGTTGGGCAGCACGGTAGCACAGTGGTTAGCACTGCTGCTTCACAGCTCCAGGGACCTGGGTTCGATTCCTGGCTTGGGTCAATGTCTGTGTGGAGTTTGCACATTCTCCTCGTGTCTGCGTGGGTTTCCTCCGGGTGCTCCGGTTTCCTCCCACAGTCCAAAGATGTGCGGGTGAGGTTGATTGGCCATGCTAAAATTGCCCCATAGTGTCCTGAGATGTGTAGGTTAGAGGGATTAGTGGGTAGATATGGGGGTAGGGCCTGGGTGGGATTGTGGTCGGTGCAGACTCGATGGGCCGAATGGCCTCTTTCTGCACTGTAGGGTTTCTATGATTTCTATGATAATAATGATAAGTACGGTAAATGTAGTGGAGGGATAGAAGAAGCTGGGGCTGTTCTCCTTCAAACAGAAAAGGTTAAGGGAGATTTGATAAAGTTATGCAAAATCACGAGTGTTTTGTTAGCGTGAATGAGGAGAAACCATTTCAAATGGTGAAAGGGCCGGTGACCAGGGGACATAGATTTAATATAGGGCGGGATTTTCCAGCCGTGCTCACCCCAAGACCAGAAAATCCCACCCGAGGTCAACAGACCTTTGCCTGGGACTGTCCCTCCCGTGGCAGGCAGGATGGAAAAATTCTACCCATAGTTAGCAAAAGACCAAGGGGTGGGAGGGAGAGGATTTTTTTTAAATCAATGAAGTGTTGCAGAATTGATTGCCTAAAAAAGTAGTGGAAGTATATTCAATAGCTTTTAAAATGGAATTGAATATAGAACATGGCAAAACTTTCAGGGCTATTTGAAAGGTGCAGTGCAGTGCAGTGGGACTAATTGAATAGTTCCTTTAAAGAGCTGGTACAGGCGCAATGGGCAGAATGGTCTCCTTCTATGCAGTAAAACTCTATGGGTGGGATTTTCCAGCCACGCTCGCCTCAAGGCCGGAAGATCCCATCCAAGATTAATAAATATTTGCATGGTCCGTGTCCCATCCGTTACGATTCCTGTGGAGGGCAGGACGGGAGAATTCCGCCCTACGGTTCGATAATTCTGAAGCAAACATTCCAGCCTGGAAATGTGTTTCGGCAGGCCAGCAAGTATATAATGCAGGGAATGATTTCAACAGGGAAATAATAAAGCCTGAGGATGGCGTGAAATTGGTCCTCAGGCATCATGATCACAGTGAACTTTTGACACCTGTCATACCTCCATAGGCAGCTCACCCAACCAGGTGGTCAAGTTTTTGTCCTCCTGCCTCCTCCTGCCTCCACAGCAGTGGCCCTAAGATAAGCCCTCAGAGGTGGCGGACTGCAAGGTGGGGAAGGCATGGTTTCTGATTTGATTTGATTTATTATTGTCCCATGTATTAGCATACAGTGAAAAGTATTGTTTCTTGTGCGCTAAACAGACAAAGCATACCATTCATAGAGAAGGAAACGAGACAGTGCAGAATATAGTGTTACAATCATAGCTAGGGTGTAGAGAAAGGTCAACTTAGTGCTAGATAGGCCCATTCAAAAGTCTGATGGTAGCAGGGAAGAAGCTGTTCTTGAGTCGGTTTGTACCTGACCTCAGACTTTTGTATGTTTTTCCCAACAGGAGAAGGTGGAGGAGAGTGTGTCCGGTCTGCGTGGAGTCCTTAATTGTGCTGGCTGCTTTTCCAAGGCAGCCGGAAGAGTAGACAGAGTCAATGGATGGGAGGCTGGTTTGCATGATGGATTGGACTATTCTACATACTACATCAGCTGGTTTATTCTTATGCATTCTAAAACCCACGCGGACACGGGGAGAACGTGCAAACTCCACACAGACAGTGATCCAAGCCAGGAATCTGACCCAGCTGTGAGGCAGCAGTGCTTACCACTAAGCCACCGTGCGCAGTGTAGCCAGGAACATGAAATTCCAAATTTACTGATTTGCTTTGACATTGGAATTATCCTAAATTCAATGGGATGAGAGGGAATTGAGCCAGGATAAAATGGCGTCAAAGATCGACGGAAAAATCTGTAATGGAACAATGGGTGATCTTTAAGGAAGAGATGTTTCAGGTACAAGCTAGGTACAATTCAACAAGGGCAAGAGGCAGAGTAAACAAAGCCAGAGCTCCTTGACTAACAAGGGAGATAGAGAATATGAAGAAATCAACAAAGAAGCTATGTGATGCATCTCGGGTGAATTCTTCAAGCGAGAGCCAGATCAAAGACAATACATTGAGAGGGGAAGTGAAGAGCAAAATTGGACTGCAGAGAGGGAATATAAGAAGAGATGGCAGTTAACGTAAAGGGGAACATAAAAATCTTCTATCGGCATGTAAATAGTGAACAGGTAGTAGGAGGTGGAGTGAGTCTTATTAGGTACAATGAAGGTGGTATATGCTTAGAGGCACAGGGCAGGACTCAAATACTTAATAGCCAGAATGTTACGCTCCCCTCCTGCAGGTTTTTAGGCTGGGGGTAGGGGGAGGTGTGTGTGGGGACATGAAATTACAGGGATGGGATTCCTTTTCGGTTCCCACTGAACCCAACCTCATAGTGACTGTACGCTGGGGTGGGAAAGGCCTCAGATGGGAACTTTGCCCCTGCCCTGATTGAGGCTCTTAAGTGGTTAATTAACACTCATTTAAGGGTCACTTGCCACCCACCCTCAATTTTTAGGTTGGCAGGCGGATTAAAGCTCTGTGGGGGAAACACGAAAATAAAGTTGGATCTCTGGGGAGAAGGGGGGAAATTGACGCCTCCATCAAAAGCCCCCTCCCCTTAAGGCTCAGTCACCTCCAGAGCTCCCTCCCCACCTATATCCCCAAGAACCCAATTACTCCCCACCTACTGTGACCACCAACACCTCCGGCCTTCCCTACCCTCCTGCCCTCTACACTGAGCTGAGTCTCTGATTCCTGGATCTTTGTCTCAGGCAGTTCTTCTTCGAGCCACTGTTCCACTGTTCCATTTCTTCCAGCTGTTGCTGCAGGAACTGGACAGCTGCTGGTCAATCTCTGATGCAGGATTTCCTCCTAAGTGAAGGGCAGAAGCCCCGTCTACTGCCAATCAATGCTCATTTGAATGTAAATTATTTGCGGAGAACTAGAGTCGGGCAAGTCAAGTCCCTGCCATCCTAAAAATTGAGGCTGAGGGAGTTCTTCCACAAACCCCAAGAGGACAACAACGAACACAATGAGACAGCCAATGAACCGGAACAGCCGACAGAGAGATCCGCAGTGCATCCGAAGAGGAAAGAGTAGAATTGGACTCCTCCGGAAGGCCGTCAGGAGGTGCGTCAACACCAAATTCATCAGCCGCACTCACAAGACAGCCCCGAACATCACCCAAGCACAACGTAATGCCATCCACGCTCTCAAGACCAACCGCAACATTGGCATCAAACCAGCAGACAAAGGAGGGGCCATCGTCATACTGAACAGAACGGATTACTGCAAAGAAGTGTACCGACAACTCAACAACGAGGAACACTACAGACAGTTACCTGCAGATCCGACCAAAGAACACACCCGTCAACTCAACACTCTGATCAAGACCTTTGATCCGGACCTTCAGAACACCCTCCGTGCTCTCATCCCACGTACTCCCCGCGTTGGAGATCTCTACTGCCTCCCGAAGATACACAAGGCAAACACACCCGGCCGTCCCATCGTATCGGGCAATGGGACCCTGTGCGAGAACCTCTCCGGCTATGTCGAGGGCATCCTGAAACCCATTGTACAAAGAACCCCCAGCTTTTGTCGCGACACGACGGACTTCCTACAGAAACTCGGCACACATGGAGCAGTTGAACCAGGAGCGCTCCTCGTCACAATGGATGTCTCGGCACTCTACACCAGCATCCCCCATGACGATGGCATTGCTGCAACGGCCTCAGTGCTCAGCGCCAACAACTGCCAGTTTCCAGATGCAATTTTACATCTCATCCGCTTCATCCTGGACCACAATATCTTCACCTTCAACAACCAGTTCTTCATCCAGACACACGGAACAGCCATGGGGACCAAATTCACACCTCAATATGCCAACATCTTCATGCACAGGTTCGAACAAGACTTCTTCACCGCACGGGACCTTCAACCGATGCTATACACTAGATACATCGATGACATTTTCTTCCTTTGGACTCATGGTGAACAATCACTGAAACAACTCTATGATGACATCAACAAGTTCCATCCCACCATCAGACTCACCATAGACTACTCTCCGGAATCGGTTGCATTCTTGGACACACGCATCTCCATTAAGGACGGTCACCTCAGCACCTCACTGTACCGCAAGCCCACGGATAAACTCATGATGCTCCACTTCTCCAGCTTCCACCCTAAACACATTAAAGAAGCCATCCCCTACGGACAAGCCCTCCGTATACACAGGATCTGCTCGGATGAGGGGATCGCAACAGACACCTCCAGACGCTGAAAGATGCCCTCATAAGAACAGGATATGGCGCTCGACTCATTGATCAACAGTTCCAACGCGCCACAGCGAAAAACCGTACCGACCTCCTCAGAAGACAAACACGGGACACAGTGGACAGAGTACCCTTCGTTGTCCAGTACTTCCCCGGAGCGGAGAAGCTACGGCATCTCCTCCGGAGCCTTCAACATGTCATTGATGAAGACGAACATCTCGCCAAGGCCATCCCCACACCCCCACTTCTTGCCTTCAAACAACCGCACAACCTCAAACAGACCATTGTCCGCAGCAAACTACCCAGCCTTCAGGAGAACAGTGACCATGACACCACACAACCCTGCCACAGCAACCTCTGCAAGACGTGCTGGATCATCGACACAGATGCCATCATCTCACGTGAGAACACCATCCACCAGGTACACGGTACATACTCTTGCAATTCGGCCAACGTTGTCTACCTGATACGCTGCAAGAAAGGATGTCCCGAGGCATGGTACATTGGGGAAACTATGCAGACGCTGCGACAACGGATGAATGAATACCGCTCGACAATCACCAGGCAAGACTGTTCTCTTCCTGTTGGGGAGCACTTCAGCGGTCACGGGCATTCGGCCTCTGATATTCGGGTAAGCGTTCTCCAAGGCGGCCTTCACGACACACGACAGCGCAGAGTCGCTGAGCAGAAACTGATAGCCAAGTTCCGCACACACGAGGACGGCCTTAACCGGGATATTGGGTTCATGTCACACTATTTGTAACTCCCACAGTTGCCTAGACCTGCAGAGTTTCACTGGCTGTCTTGTCTGGAGACAATACACATCTTTTTAGCCTGTCTTGATGCTCTCTCCACTCACATTGTTTTGTTTCTTAAAGAGTTGATTAGTCGTAAGTATTCGCATTCCAACCATTATTCATGTAAATTGAGTTTGTGTCTTTATAAGCTCTGTTTGTGAACAGAATTCCCACTCACCTGAAGAAGGGGCTTAGAGCTCCGAAAGCTTGTGTGGCTTTTGCTACCAAATAAACCTGTTGGACTTTAACCTGGTGTTGTTAAACTTCTTACTGTGTTTACCCCAGTCCAACGCCGGCATCTCCACATCATCCTAAAAATTCACATTGATGAGTACGTTGTATGAGTTTCTAACAAGGAAGAGGATGCTGACAATAAATTGGTAGAAGCCACTATGATAGGGGTGAGGTGGGTGGGGTCAAAACTGAGAGGTAGGGTGCATGAGAAAGGCCGGCTACACTTAGATTGGATAAGTCTCCTGGTTTTAATGGCTTAATGTTCTTAATTGCATTGCATGTTGCTATAAGATGTGGGAGTGGAGATAGAGGAAGGATTTGCCATAATCTTCCAGTTTTTCCTAGATATGGGGGAGATGCCAGAGGATTGGAGAGTGGAAAATGCGATGCCCTTATTCAAGAAAGTATACGAGGATATTCCTAGTAACTGCAGACCAGTCAGTTTAACATCAGTGATGAGTAAAGTTTCAGAAACAATAATCAAGGAAAAAAATTAAACAGACACTTGGAGAGGTTTCAGTTATTTAAGGAGAACCAGCACAGATTTGTAATAGACAGATGATACTTGACTAATCTCATTGAAATTTTTAATGAAGTAACAGAGAAGGCTGATGGAGGGAAATGTTGCCTATGTGGGTTTTAAGAAAATCTTTGAAAAAATACCACAGAAAATTGGCTGGTTAACAAAATTGTGGCTCATGGAACGGAAGGGTTAGTGTCAGCTTGGATAAAAAAATAATTGGCTTAAGGATAGAAAATGGTGAGTCATGATAAATGCTTCTTTTTCAGACGGGAGGCCGTAGACAATGATATTCATCAAGGGTCAGTACTGGGCCCACAGCTTTTTAAAATATATATAAATATATCAAAATTGTGTTGTTTGGCACTACCACCATGCTAAATGAGGTCGTTTTTGAACAAGTCTAGCAACTCAAAACTAGCATCCTTGAAGTGCAGAGGGTGATCAGCAGCAGCAGAGTTGTATACAACCATAACCTGAAACCTCATTGCCTGGCATATCCCCCACTCTATCATAACCATCAAGCTGTGGGAGCAATCCTGGTTCAATGGAGAGTGCAGGGAGGGCCATAGCAGGAGGGGAACCAAGCATACTGTGTCAAACTGGTGAAGTTACAAGGGAGGATGACATGCATGCTAAACAGCAAAAGCTGCATGCGCTAAACGCAGCTAAGTGCTCCCACAACCAAATGGATCATATCTCAGTCCTGCAACATCCCATTGTGAATGGCGATGGACAATTGGACAACAAATGGGAACATAGAAACATAGAAGATAGGAGCAGGCGGAGGCCATTTGGTCCTTCGAGCCTGCTCCGCCATTCATTATGATCATGGCTGATTGTCCAACTCAATAGCCTAATCCTGCATTCTCCCCATTGTGAGGCCCCAAATATAGCCCCATTCTCAATGATGGAGGAGTCCTGTACGTCAGCACAAAATAGAAAGTTGAAGCATTTGCAACCATCTTAAACCAGAATTTCTATTAAAGGAATCAAGGGATGTGGGGGGATCAGGAATGCGATGATCAGCCATGGTCAAAACTAATGGTGGAGCAGGCCTGAAGGACCGAATGGCCTCCTCCTACTTCTAGTTTCTATGTTTCTATGAAGTGCTGAGTGGATGATCCATCTCAGCCTCTCCCTGAGACTCCCAGCATCACAAATGTCAGTTTTCAGCCAATCCAATTCACTCTTCATAATACAAAGGTAGCTGAAGGCACTGGATTCTGCAATGGCTATGGGCCTGACAATAATCTAGCAATTGTACTGAAGATTTGTCCTCCAGAATTTGTCACACACCCCTAGCCAAGCTGTTCCAGCAGAGCTGTAACATTGGCATCTATCCAGCAATGTAGAGGTATGTCCTGTACACAAAAAGTAGAACAATTCAAACCCAGCCATCAGTCTACTCTCAATCATCAGCAAAGTGATGGAAGGGATCATCGACAGTCCTATCAAGTGGCTCTTACTCAGAAATAAACTGCTCACTGACGGTCAGCATGAATTCCACCAAGGATATTCTGTTCCTGACTTCAATACAGCCTTGGTTCAAACAAGCTGATCTCAAGAAGCGAGGTGACAGTGACCGCCCTTGGTATCAAGCCAACATTTGACTTATAAGATTATGAAGGGAATAGATAAGATAGAAGCAGGGAAGTGGTTTCCACTGGCGGGTGAAACTAGAACTAGGGGGCATATCCTCAAAATAAGGGGAAGCAGATTTAGGACTGAGTGGAGGAGGAACTTCTTCACACAAAGGGTTGTGAATCTGTGGAATTCCCTGCCCAGTGAAGCAGTTGAGGCTATCTCATTGAATGTTTTTAAGGCAAGGATAGATACATTTTTGAACAGTAAAGGAATTAAGGGTTATGGTGAACAGGCGGGTAAGTGGAGCTGAGTCCATGAAAAGATCAGCCATGATCTTATTGAATGGCGGAGCAGGCTCGAGGGGCCAGATGGCCTACTCCTGCTCCTTGTTCTTATGTTCTTATTATTCAAGATAAGATTCAGTCTGCATTCCCTAATATAGAAAGAACATTGCTGCTCTCTCTGAACCTAATGGTAACAAACTGCAGCTGGGGAAAAATCACTTTCCCCACTGAAAAACATCAAGAATGAACTGCGGATAACGATGTTGAATGTAAACCTGTCTGCACTCAGCATTACGTGCTATGAAAGTGATAATCTTCACAGCAAATCACTTGAGCACATCAATGACCTTCCTATCCAAAAATCACAAAAGAAAATATTTTAAACTGTTACCTTCATGTGATATGCAAACAGTCAGACTGCAGGTTGTATTACTGCTTCCATTTAGTAAGCTGCTGATTTGTGTAGCTGTTTTACTGTTGGTGCTGATAAAACATTTTCAAACGTAGTAATTAAGAAATCATAAATGTATTTTAATGTGAAATTATTACATAATGCAAACAGGTATATTGCTAAGACGTGATTTAATTAGATGACAATTTTTCTTTGTGCCTTTGTCTTTATATGCAAAAGTAAAGCTTTCATATTTGCATTTTCAGTGCCCTTTCTGTGAGAATAATTATTTTTATTATATGGAGCCCCCAAAGTTTGACATAGCTTAGGGTCTCAGCATGTCATAATCCAGCCCTCCGCCGGACACCCCAAAACCTGTCCACCATCTACAAGGTACAAGTCAGATGTGTGATGTAATATTCTCCACTTGCCTGGATGAGTGCAGCTTCAACAACACTAAAGAAACACTTGATAATATCCAGGACAAAGCAGCCCTGCTTGATTGCCACCCCATCCACCACCTTCTCGAGGAATTAAGGGCTATGGGGAGAGAGCGGGTAAATGGAGTTGAAATCAACCATGATTGAATGGTGGAGTGGACTCGATGGGCCGAATGGCCTTACTTCCGCTCCTATGTCTTATGGTCTTATGGTCTTCAACATTCATTCCTTCTACCACCGACACAGTGGCAACAGTTACTGTACCATCCATGAGATGCACTGCAGAAACTCACCAAAGCTCCTTCGACAGCGCCTTCCAAACCCATGCCCTCTACTACCTAGAAGGACAAGGCAGCAGATGCATAGGAACACCACCACCACCTGCAAGTTCCCCTTCAAGTCACTCACTATCCTGACTTGGAAATATGTCACTGGGTCAAAATCCTGGAACTCCTTTCCTAACAGCACTATGGGTGTATCTACACTACAGCATTTCCAAAAGGCGGCTCACCATCCCCTTTTCAAGGGCAATTAGGGATGGGCAATAAATGCTGGCCTAGGCAGCAATGCCCACATTGCATTAAATATTTTTTTTAAATAATCAGATATTCGAATACAAAGTAAAATTTCAAATTTTACCAATGATTCCAACTTGGAGGTTTGGCAAACAGTGAGTATAATGTTAATGGATTGCAACACAGCATAGATAGGTGAGAATAGGTAGACAATGGAATTTAATACTGAGAAATATGAGGTGATGCACTTTGGCAGAAGGGATAGGGAGAGACTAATGGCACAGTTCTAAAACATCTACAGGGATAGGGAGACCTAGGGCTTCAAGCACACAAATCTTTAAGAGAGCAGTCAGCAAAGCATATGGGATTTGGGCTCCATCAATAGAGGTATTGATTACAAAAGCAAGGAAGGTATGCTAAACCTTTATGAAGCTTGGTTAGGCCATAGCTAGAGTATTACATCCAGTTCTCATTACCACACTTTACGAAGGATGTGAGGGCCCTTGAGAGGATGAAGGGGTGATTTACCAGAATTATTCCAGGGATGAGGGATTTTAACCACAAGGTTAGGCTGGATCATCTGAAATTACTCTCCCTGGAGTAAAAGTGATCGCGGGAAGATAAAATAGAGATGTACAAGTTCATGACAGGTTTAATTAAGGTGGACAAAGAAAAGTTTCATAAGTTGCTCCATAGTTCTTTTTTTAAATTCATTCATGGGATGTGGGTGAAACTTGCAAGGCAGGCACTTATTGCCCATACTTAATTGCCCTTGAACTGAGTTACTTGCTAGACCACCTCAGAGGGCATTTAAGTATCCACTACATTGAGCACTAGCCTTGTAAATCTCACTAGGTGGGGGAGAGCAGTCAGGAAGGAGGTGTTGAGACCACAACCAGATCTTATCAAATGGTAGAACAGGCTTGAATGGCCTAATCCTATTCCTATGTAAAAGCTGTTCCAATTAGCTGATGCTACAAGGACTAGGGGACACAGATTAAAGGTTTTGGGCAAGAGATGTGAGGAAGAGCTTTTTTATGCAACAAGTGGTAATGATCTGGCCTACAAGGGTGGTGGAAGCAGCATTGATGAATGATTTCAAAAGGAATTTGAATGATCCCTTTTTGCCCATGATTTTTCAAGACCCCTGGAGTCAGTCCAGGGAGGGCCTGTTTCTGTCCACTTGATGCTTAATATGGTGAGTCTTCCTACAAAGACTTGACATTGGGTCTCATTGGATCTTGAACCAACAAATGGGAATCCTGTTGCCTGCATTAAATACTGCCCTTATTGTCAATACAAAAACCCTCAAAAAGGTATACCTTTTTGAATGAGGTGCGACTGGGTTTTAACAGCATACTAAGTTCATAACAGCTGTTAAATATCTGCAGTGGCTCTGACAAAGGAATTTTATATTATTTGATTTGGTTTACTGTAAAATGGCCAAGCAAGATGTTCACTTCCCGTTTTGCTATCTGTGAGGATACTTCAATGTGATTGCCTGCTTCCTGGAGATCCATGTGACTTGGTGCCAGGTGGTTGGTAAAGGAAAACTCCACTCTAGAGGGATCATTACCTCTTTGTGGACTGCATTCTTTGACTGTTGACTGCAAAATCTGGCCCAATGTATCTACTGAATGTAGTAAAGCCATAGAGTGCAGTGTGTTATCTTAATTTGCTGCATTAAATAGTGCAGTACATCTATCCAGGAGTGATAATTAATGTAGCTGCCTGTTTGCTAGACTGCGAAAGGCTGTAATTTAATTTTCATTATTTAGGAGATGTACGAGGCAGATTTTTCACACAGAGGGTGGTGGGTGCCTGGAACTCGTTGCCGGGGGAGGTAGTGGAAGCGGATACGGTAGTGACTTTTAAAGGACGTCTTGACAAATACATGAATAGGATGGGAATAGAGGGATATGGTCCCCGGAAGGGTAGGGGGTTTTAGTTAAGGGCAGCATGGTCGGTGCAGGCTTGGAGGACCGAAGGGCCTGTTCCTGTGCTGCAATTTTCTTTGTTCTTTGTTCTTCTTTGTTCGAGGGTGGGATTTTCCGGCCCTGTCTGCTGTCGGGATCATCCGGTTCCACTGAAAGTCAATGGAACTTTGGCTGGATCGCCATATCTCCCACAGCGGTGGACCCCACCCCGACGGGGCTGGAAGACCCTAGCCATCTTTAGATTGCTGTAAAGCACTAGCTGAATTTTCCCAATAGGAACTTCAATAGCTAAATAGAAAAAAGAGATCTGGTTGTCTTTTCAGATAAGAACGAATAGCAAGTGTATGACGATGTTGAATTAATTAGCTAGGGTACAGAGGGTGTGTCTGATGAAGGAGCAGCGCTCCGAAAGCTCATGATTCCAAATAAACCCCTGTTAGACTTTAACCTGGTTTGTGAGACTTCTTACTGTGCCCACCCCAGTCCAACGTCGGCATCTCCACATCATGTCCACCTGAGAAAGCGGATGAAGCCTCGGTTTAACATCTCATCCAAAAGACAGCATCTCTGACAGCGCGGCACTCCCTCAGTAATGTACTGGAGGACAGCCTAAATAAAAGCTCTCGAGTATAGAGCGTACATAGGCACATGCCATTAAGGGTGCCATTACCATTTCACCAGAAATAAAAGTCACAGGAAACCTTTCCAATGTGTTTACAGGGAATTCTCTGTGCGAAGGGTAACATATTTAAGGTACACAATGAGGGAAGTAACTCAGGAGTAGTAAATCATAAGCTTGATAAATTTAGAGTGGTGAAAGAGGCAGCTGGGAATCATCAAAAAGAATCATAAGTTTCAATCAGCCACAGATCACAAGCGCATCCAGCGATCATACATTTCACAACTCAAGGAAAGTATAGAAGATATGAATTCATAAACAAAAAATTATGCATTTATTTGAATTTCTCATGTGGAATATCCACGCAGTACAAAGTGAAATGACTTCTTTTGCGCTAAAAGGCATGATAAACATTTATGTATCGGTTGTTGTTGTTTCATTTTTTAAATTATGGTATTAAGCAGGTTAACCGCTCTTATTTTTGCTGAAGGACATTCAATACTTTCAGACCTATTGAAAACACATTCGAAAAACACTCCTTGTGAGGTGTCATTAAAATCTTACTTTATTGCTGTATGTCTACACATTATCAGCTCTGCCGTATGAAGTTCAGTATTTATAAACACTCAGTTAGTGGACCATGAAACGGTCTTGTATGGTCCACTAAGCACTCCTTCTCGTTAAATCTCCATGATTCTGGAACCAATTATACAGAGGATATGTCTCAATTTGTTCTCCATTAATGCCACATTGGCTTGTGAGGCAGGCCATATACCTAGTGCAGATATCCCAAGCTCATGAAATTGATGAACTGAGACTTACTACTAGTCCTGACTTTAGCGTCTGGAATTCCAGTCTAAGGTTACAGAGAGTGGCTTTTGACCCAAGATTCAACTTTCACAAGCACAAAAGACCCCTTTGCAGGTTACACTCCTTGGTTAAAAAAAAGCACACACAACCCAAAACGCTATACAATAGGTAAGACTTCACTATCATGCTGTTCACCCATGTTGTGAAGCCACATGATTTATCTTTCGATTGCTTCCGATTGATTTATTGAAGGTCATTGCAATCAAATACAAAGACCACATTGGACAAGTTTACAAGGTTATGTGTTGGCGTATATGTCACGTTGTTTAAATGGTATAGAGTGCAGGGCTTCACAATGGCACGGTGGTTAGCACTGCTGCCTCACAGCGCCAGGGACAGGTTCAATTCTGACCTTGGGTGACTGTCTGTGTGGAGTTTGCACATTCTCCGTGTTTGCATGGGTTTCCTCCGGGTGCTCCGGTTTCCTCCCACACTCCAAAGTTGTGTAGGTTAGTTTGATTGGCCATGCTAAATTGCCCCTTAGTGTCACAGGGATTAGGAGGGTAAATATGTGGAGTTATGGGGATAGGGCCTGGGTGGGATCATTGTTGGTTCAGACTTGATGGGCCAAATGGCCTCCTTCTGCACTATAGATTCTATGATTAAAAGTGAGTTTGGGATATCAGAAACAAAGTTTAACCTATTATGTTCTGAGAATTCGATTGGACCTTATAGTGTCATTCAACATACATATGAGACGGAATTTTATACTCCCTCCCACTAGTGGGATCTTCCGCCAAATTCAATGGAGTTTTGGATGACACGCTGTATTTTGCAGCCCCACACCCACCGCAACAGGAGCGTAAAATTCTGCTCAAAGCATATATGTAAAAATTGTGATATAGATTATAAACTACGTACATTGATAACTGAGTATACCATTTCAGCACATCACATTTTATTACTGATATTCATTAAATTCCCACTAAATGATCAATATTTATCCCTCAATCAGCATCACAAAGGTAGATTATCTGGTCATGGTCACATTATCTTTGTGGGAACTTCAGGTGCGCTAATTGGCTGCTGCATTTCCTAAATTACAGCAAAGACTAGTGGCCAGGATTTTCCAGCCGCGCTCGCCCCAAGACCGGAAAATCACGCCTGAGGTCAGCGGGCCTTTGCGTGGTCCTGTCCCGCCCACTGCCATTCCCGTGGCGGGCAGGATGGGAAAATTCCACCCTATACCTCAAAACGTTATCAGCTGTTAAAGCACTTTAGGATGTCCTGAGATTGTGAAAGGTGCTATATAAATTAAAGTCTTCCTTTTCATTTAACAAGTCTGGGATGTCAGGACAATTGGAACTATAGGCAAACATAATTTCTCATTTAAATGGATAATGAGATGCAATAATGCCACTTTGTCATGCCTATGGCACAATCCTGTCGATCTTTACACTTCCAGGCTCGATTGACTGGAAGGTATGCCCTTGAAAGCCAACTAGAGGGTTATCACTTTGAATGAGTGTCCTGAATCCAAAACTGGCAACTGGGGTGGCACGGTGGTTAGCACTGCTGCCTCACAGCACCAGGGACCCGGGTTCAATTCCAGGCTTGGGTCACTGTCTGTGTGGAGTTTGCACATTCTCCCCATGTCTGTGTGGGTTTCCTCCGGATGCTCCGGTTTCCTCCCACAGCCCAAAGATGTGCAGGTTAGGTTGATTGGCCGTGCTAAAAATGACCTTAGTATCAGGGAAACCAGCTGGGTAAATATGTGGGGTTATGGGGATAGGGTGGGATTGTGGTTAGTGCAGACTCGATGAGCCAAATGGCTTCCTTCTGCACTGTAGGGATTCTATGATTCCATGATGGAGTCAAGAGGAAGAGAACAAAATAAATGAAACTGTTAAGAATACTTTTTTTAAAAGAAAGAAAATGTTTTAGAATATGTGCAATAGCATGCATGAATTAAATTAGGAGAGAGAATACAGATAAATGGGGTTGGCAGGGCAAAAGAATAAAGGCATCAGAATAGAAGGCAAGAGAGTGGCTGGCAAGGGAGAGGAGGGCAAATTATTTTAAGGAAAAAGGAATAGATGGGCATGGGATTGGAGGACATGGCAATTCAAGTGTTTACATTTTATACTGAAAATGACTCCTGTGTGTTTACATCAATTGTTTAGATAAATATTTCAGGATCAAATCTATTAATATTAGGATTTATTTCAACATCACAGAGCATGACCTCCGAACATGAGTCAAGAATGGTCAGCCCTGGTACTCCCTGGAGCTGCTATCAGTCTAAGGGTTAAGAGATTAATCTACATATAAATTAAATTCAGGAAGATGAAGGTTAGCTTGAAAGTCAAGTTGATTCATGAAAATACACAGACATATTTTCTCTGTTTGTCTTGCAGTGGTGAAAATAGTCCAAATGTTACAAAAGACAGCATTTTCGCATGAAAGCTATTTGTCTTGCTGACCACAACTCTTAGCTTCCTGATCTCCATTCCTATATAAATAATATAAACTGTTATTTCAATCAATTAAAAGTTATTTTTTAACTTGA
Source organism: Mustelus asterias (assembly GCF_964213995.1). Lineage (NCBI taxonomy): Eukaryota > Metazoa > Chordata > Chondrichthyes > Carcharhiniformes > Triakidae > Mustelus > Mustelus asterias. Next base: position 118,329,638 of record NC_135809.1, read on the forward strand.
TATCAATCTGGTAAACATATGTTGGAGCCATAACCCACTGTACTGTGCAAAGAGTTATGTGACGCTATGCAAAAATGTTTTTATTTCTTGATAGCCATCCAAATACTTATGATTTACTTAGTCGCGAGCATTAAAATTGGATAGCCAATATAAGCTTGGTGTCCATTAAGGGCTACATGCTTCATTTCCTTTACACAAACAGCGGTAATATATTGCAGATTTTTTTGCAGCTAATTGTAAGGATTAGAAGTGACTTCTCAAGTCAAACCTCGGCAAGTACCAGATAGTGTTTCGAAAATAAGATTCCAAGAAAGCATTCCAGAAAGCTTCATAGACATTTTGATGGTCTCTTCCTTGCAATGGTTTTGAACAGCTTCATTTGAAGACTAGTTGCTTAATGGGGAAATCTGATTGAGGCCTTTGTAATTAAGAAGGATTTGAATAGGGTAGATGATAGGGAAGGATACCATTTCCGGGTGAGAACAGAACAACGTGGACATCAATATACAGTGGCTACTAGCAGAGAAAATAAAGAATTTAGGGGGATTAGTAGGATAAATATGTGGGGTTACAGGAATAGGGTCTGGGTGGGATTATGGTTAGCACAGACTTGATGGGCCAAATGGCCTCCTTCTGCACAGTAGGGATTCTATGATATTCTATGGAAGAATCCCATTACACAGAGGATGGTGAGAATGTGGAACTTGCAGTCACATTAAATGGCTGGAGCAGAGCAGGTAGCATTGATGTGTTTGAAGGGGAGTACCAACATGAGTAAGATGGGAATGGAGAGATACCAGAGTAGGATAAGAAGAAGGAAGAAGGAATTGGAGTAGGAGGTTTGTGGGATGGTGCTGCAGTTTTGAACACTAGTATTGACAATTGAGTCCAATTCGACTGTTTTTCGGGTCTATTATTGTCAGCCTAACTCAGTGGAACAATTTTGCCCGATGAATCAAAAGATAGTGGATTCAAACCTGAGCATAGTCCTGAGCCAGTGCAGTACTGAGGGAGTGCGGTGTTGTTGGATGTGGGGTCTTTTGGATGCAATTTTAAATTGAGGCACTTGGGCCTGGTAAAGTGGATGTAAAAGATTCCATGATACTAATAAAAGAGCAGAGCCATTCTCTTGATGCTCTGACCACATTCCTCAAACAATACCACCATAAAAGGTTCACCGATTATTCACCTTATTTGTTCTTCATATGGGTGAGAAAACTTTGCACCTGTTTTGTGGGAACTAAGACTGCACATGGAACTACAAAATAGCATCAATGATACATACAAGCTTACAGGTTGAATTGTGCCGGACACCATGCTGGTGCCAGTGTTGGTGTGCGTGCAATGAATGTCAACCAGAAATATGCAGGTCTGGAAGATTATAATGTCAATCAGATGGTGCTTACTTCACATGGTAAGACTGCCAGGTGAATACTGGTGGCCTGCCTGTGGCCTCAGAGTGTTCCTCCTGTTTGAGCTCCCTGCGCTCAACCAAGGCCCTGACCACCCATAATGGCCTCCCAGCTTATCCCTCTATGGCCTGCTGATTGTAGCCATCCAATCCCCATCCTGGGGGACTGTCTCCAGCGAAGCCACTCAGACTTACCCCAGTATCCAGCTTCCTCTTTGGCACCTTCTGGGGGATTGGTTTCAGTCCCAGCTCCCAGTGACTCTGCTGGGACTGGAAGCTGCCAGTCATCTGATATATTTTACCTCATGGGGGCAGAATCCATGACCTCAGGCAGCCAACAGCCTGATGACCATTAAGTCCGGTTGTAGATTCCAGAGCGGCAAAGGCAGGCTTGGCCCTGACTTTCCAGCCATGGGTAGGGCCACCACTTTCGTGAGAAATTCCAGCTAATGTGTGAGATGTCTAGGGTCAATAAGAATGTCCTCACCGAAATCTGCCATCTGCTGTGACTAGAACTGTAAGCTCAGAGCAGTGGGGGGGGGGACCATTTGCCAGTGGTTGTGAATGTGTTAACTATGAAGGTTTATATATCTGGCTTCTTCCAGGCTTAAGCTGAAGATTTTTGCAACAGCATTTTCCATCCACTGTCGAGTAAGGAAGGTCATTAACAACTCCCTATTCAAAGACAGCTGGATACTTTTCATGATCTTTTGACAGAGACAAGCAGGTGGAGTGAATATGTGGCTTTGCGAGGCTTGCGTACTCCCCCATGGTGTGGGGTACCACTGATTGCACACACATCACTCTGTGGACACCACTTGTCAACAATTCCCTATATTGGGATGGAAAGGGAACCCACTTCCTTAAAATCCAGCTTGGGAACAACGGGAGGGTCATATTGGGCTTGTTAACTGTTTCTATCTCCACAGATTCTGTCAGACCTGCTGAGTTTTTCCAGCACTTTCTGTTTTGATTTCAGATCTCCAACATCCACAGTATCTTGCTTTTATCTTCCCTTTTTGACAAGTCAGCCTGTGAAGAACTCCCCGTGAGATGCAAATTCCAGGCATTGGCCCCCAAAGCTATCTCCTCGCATTGCCTTTAATGTGCATCTCCAGGATCTCCTGCCATCGTAATGGAAGGATAAAAGATCAACATATTGAAGGTTCTTTTAAATCCAAGCAACATCCAAGCCTGTTTGATGCATTATTTGGGCATGACTATAAAATTGGAGTACAGCCTGCCACTCCTCTGAAACAGGTTCCTTAAAAAAGTCAATCAGGGTTTTTCATCAGTTGTTAGGGCCCCACTTGCAAAATTCTGGCACAAGTGGTCAGCAGTTCTGAAAGTACAAACTCCCATGGACTGCCAGCCGAGACCTCCTGCTTTATAGTGGGCTTCAACCTAGGACCTTGTCACTCAGAGATGAAAGTTGACATCAGCACTGATGTTGCAAGAAAGACACTGGACGGGATTTTATGGCCTCGCTCGTCCTGTAACCGTAAAATCCCAGCCGACGTCAACAGACCTTCCCATTGTCCGCCTCTCGCCCGCTCCGATTCCCGTGGCGGTAAAATTCCGGCCACTGACTCAAATTACATATAGGACGGTGAATATGAATTCAGCATGGGTGGGAGTGTGGTGGGGTAACCCAAAGCTGTCAGCAGCAAATTGGCAACCTGCTTTGCTCTCTGCTCTATTTCCTTTTATTGACAAACCAAAGCTTTTCCTTTTCAAGTAATTATTCCAATCCCTTTTGAAAAGTGCGATTAAATTTGCTTCCACCATCCTCTGAGGCAATACATTCTACATCATAATGACTTGCTGTGGAATGTATTTTCTTCATCTCTCCTTTGGTTCTTTTGCCAATTATTTTAAGTTTATGCTCTTGCGATATGGACCCTCCATACACTGGAAATAATTTTTCCTTATTTCCTCTATTAAAATCTGCCAATATTGAACATCTCTATTATTTTTTTCTTTTTTAACCATCTTTGCTCTGAAGAGAATAACATTTATTTCTCTAATCTCTCCACATAACCAAAAGTGCCTCATCCCTGGCCCTATATTATCCTCTTTCTAAATCATGATATGGGGATGCCGGCGTTGGACTAGGGTGGGCACAGTAAGATGTCTGATAGCCAACTTCCGCACGTGTGAGGACAGCCTCAACCGGGCTCATGTCACACTACATATTACCCCCACCATTTGGCCTGGGCTTGCAAAATCCTACTAACTGTCCTGGCTTGAGACAATTCACACCTCTTTAACCTGTGATTTTCCCTCTCTGCACCCGCACTGTCTGTACCTGTAAACACTTGATTACCTGTAAAGACTCGCATTCCAACCATTATCTTGCAATTGTGTCTCTGCTAATATATGCCGTGTTTGTGAACCCCCCCCTCTCCACTCACCTGATGAAGGAGCAGCGCTCCGAAAGCTCGTGATTCCAAATAAACCTGTTGGACTTTAAGCTGATGTTGTGAGACTTCTTACTCTTTCTAATTCATTAATATCTTTCCTGAAGAGTGGTATTGCAAATCAAATACAATATTCCAGCTGAGCTCTAACCATTGTTTTATAAAAGTTTTAACATAACAGCCGGAATTCTCTAACCTCACCCGTGGCTGGGATTATCCAGTCCCGCTGCTGTGAATGGAGATTTGGCTGAGTGCCAAATTTTCCGTTCTTGCTGACAGCGATCGCGGGGTGTGCGCAACCAGAGAATTCAAGCCCATTTCTTTGCTTTTGTACTCTGTGCATGTACCATAAAATCAAATATCCCATGTGCTTTTTTAATTGCCTTCTCAGCTTGCCCTGCTGTCTTCAAATATTTATATGCGTACACTCCCAGGTTGCCTAGTCATTTATTGAATTGCTGTTTGTGGGAGCTTGCTGTGCATAAATTGGCTGCCCTGTTTCCTACTTTACAACAGCGACTGCACTTCAAATATTATTTCAATGACTGTATCTCTTTTGGATGCCTGAGGGTCAGGACAGGTGTTCGAGAAATGCGAGTTTTTTTCCTTCATTCTTTCTATCCCTCTCTTTCTTTCCCTTCTGTTGCTTCTCTACTCTTTCACTTTCTTTCTGTCTTTCTCATTCCCTATCTCTGTTCGTTTTTCTTTCTCTCTTGCTCTCTGTCTCTCCCCCTTTTTCTCTCACTTTCTCTCTCACTCTCTCATTTCAACTCCTACTCTTTTTCTCCCAGCGACTTCTCTTTATATAGCATTGGATCAGGAATACAGTCCCACTGTTTTAATCCTTCATATGTTGTACTTCCCTTCAAAAAAAAATCATATCTCACTTGTGAGCGCAAATGAATATTTATTTCTTTTTTTAACAAGTTATTTATTTAAGTCACTTTTAGATAACTCTAGCCTGGCAAGAATGGTACGCATGTCAAAGCTCAGAGGCTCCAACATGATCCCACAAATTTCCCCAAAGAGTAGAAAGGCATTTCTTAATCATCGAAGGAGACATTAACCACAATATAACAGAGAAATAATTGTTCCCCTGGAAATTACAATGAATTTATTTCCAAACATGAAAAAAGCAGAGAATGATTCTCGAAATAGATACTGAGTCTATCTTTCCCCTGAGGTCCACAGCAAAAAAACGTTTCCTGTATTTTCAATGTTTCTTCGAAACAGCCTCAGATTAGCAAGTAGCAGCTACTCGTTCAAGATCCACTATCACAAGCGGCCCAGTTAGGCCCCAGACAGAATGTCTGGGACAGTTTTGTAGCAGAGGTTTGAGTAGAGGTTTGGTCCCAATCTTGGTAACGTTTCACTGTAGCCCCATTTCTGCAACATTTGCCAAATACAAAGGGTGGGAGTTACTAATATTTTGATCTCTGAGCTTTATCTTACTCCATCCTGTGTGTAAAATTTTAATGGATACATTTGCCTGTAAACAGCGATGGGTTTTCTGAGCCGAATGGCTCAGAAAAGATATTGTTTCTTAAAATTTCAATACGCCTGTTAATATTTTTAAGGACATGTTGTCTGTAAAGCCAGTGATACTTGGAAATATAAAATGTCAACGTGTCCTTTATTACAACCTCTGTGCACGCCCAAGGTTTGAGTTAAATTTTAAGATCCTTCCCACCAACGCAAATAAGGTTATAACTTCTTCGCCCATTGCTCAGAATCAGTGGCTCTTCCAAGTGAAATATAAAAAAAGGAAATCTTGCAAACATATCATGGTTTTCACATCGCAAAGTGTTTTACAATTAAGTACTTTTCTAAGGTGTAGGCATTGTTGCAATGTACGAAGCGTGGTTAAAGACTTGCACAGAGATCCTACAAACAACAATGCAATAAATATCCAGTCAGTTGGTTGAGGGATAAATATTGACCAGTGTACTGGCAGAAACATCCTACTCTTTGAAATGATGCTGCAGCATCTTTTAAGTTTACCTGAATGTACAGATGGGACTTCAGTTTAATCTCTCATTTAAATTAAGTTTAAGTTTAAGTTTCTTTATTAGTGTCACAAGTAGGCCTGCATTAACACTGCAATGAAGTTACTGTGAAAATCCCATAGTCGCCACACTCTAGCACCTGTTCGGGTACACTGAGGGAGAATTTAATATGGCCAATGCACCTAACCAGCACATCTTTTGGACTGTGGGAGGAAACCGGAACTCCTGAAGGAAACCCACGCAGACACGGGGAGAACGTGCAGATTCTGCACAGACAGTCCAAGCAGGAATAGAACACAGGTCCCTGGCACTGTGATGCAGCAGTGCTAACCACTGTGCCACTGTGCTGCCCCTGCATCTCCAACAATGCAGTTCCCCCGCCACCATTTGGCACAGCATCCAAGTTGCTTTAGGATAACCCAGCCGAGGGCCATAGAACTGCAGGGGAATGCTCCCCTTTGAGTGTGCAATTCAGCGGCTCCATGGAATTTAGCAGAGGCCCCTCGAAAATAGGCAATTATTCCACTACCCACCCATCCCATTAGTCCCACCACCCACTCCACCATCCCGTCTTTACCCCATAGCCCTGAAAATCTTTCCCTCTCAAGAATTTATCCAATTCTACTTTTGAAAGTTACTCCTGAATCGGCTCCCTCCACCCTTAAAGTCGGCACGTTCCAGATCATAACAACTTGCTGCACGAACCTCCTCAACCCTCACGTTCTTAATCTAAAATCTTAGTATTTAAATTGACCACCATCCTTCCAGTGGAGTCGGTTTCTTCACATTTACTCTGTCAAAACCTACCATATCTTTGGAGAACTCTTTTAAATCTCCTCTTAGCCTTCTCTGCCTTAAGGAGAACTGTTCTGTTCAACTGTTCGGTGTTTAATTGTGTGATTCCTCTGCCCCAGTTTTCAGGGGCAGGAGTGGCAGTGGGTGACGTAACAGGAATCCCAACTTTGAAAGTCCAAGATCCCCATATGAATGGATTGGTCTTTATCAGGCCTTACATCCGATAGTCCCCCTTGCCCCCTTTTGATTGTCCATTCATGTTGGTGTGAGGGCATGCTGACCTCACGAGAGGTTCCCCCAAAATGTGCATCTGTCAAACGGAACCTGCCGGAGGTGAGTACAGTACCCGGGAGTAGAGGGACATGCCCAGGCAGTACCCAGGCAGTGGGTGGTGCCAGAGGGTAGTGCCAGGAGACAGTGCCAGGGGGCAGTGCCCAGGCAGTATCAGAGGAGTGTTCCATGGGGAGCATTTTGTGTCAGATGCCCTGTTTCCATGGGGGCAGCGCTCTGTGGTAGCGTTGGGGGGCAGAGTTCCGAGGGAGAAGTGATGGGATGGAGGGAGAGTACCGCGGTCACGAGAGGAAGTTCCGTGATAGCAGAGCAGCAATTCTGTGGTCACAAATGGGAGGGGAGGGAAAGTTGCATAGCTCCATGTTCGGTGGGAGGAGGTTCAGTGGTCAGGAGGCCACGGGTGGGGGGGGGGGGGGGGGGGGGGGGGGGAAGCAGGGCGATTCCAGAGTTGTGGGGGGGGCAGTTCTGTGGTCATGGAGGGAGGGGAGTTCTCTACTTGTTAGGCAGGGAGAGTTTTGTGGGAAAGGATTGCATGGTGATGGTGTGTTACTATATTCATTTTTTTAAATCGGGGCAGCCTTTAAAAAAGTAAAGTTTATTTATTAGTCACAAGTAGGCTTACATTAACACTGCAATGAAGTTACTGTGAAAATCCCCTAGTCGCCACACTCCAGCGCCTGTTCGGGTACACAGAGGGAGAATTTAGCATGGCCAATGCACCTAATCAGCATGCCGTTCGGACTGTGGGAGGAAACCGGAGCATTCGAAGGAAACACAAGCAGACATGGGGAGAACGTGCAAACTCCACACAGACAGTCACTCAAGCCAAGAATCGAACATGGGTCCCTGGCACAGGTGAGCAGTGGTAACCACGGTGCCACCATGCAAACAGATATTTTGAAAGCATTGAAATAAAACTCCAACTCACAAACAGAACCCAGTGAGAGTCATCCCTGAACATCTCTGAGGTATGAAACACAATAACTGGTGATAAAGTTGGAGAATAGTTAAATTTATCTCCAGCTGCATTCCTTTCTTCATCTGGAGATTCACCCTTGCCATGGAATAGATAGATTTCAAGATTCAAGAACTATTTAGTTGTGAAGTGTATGGACGCAGATGGGGAAATGGTGAGCCCTTAGAACATCATGTGGCAGCATTGTGGAAATTAACTTCCACATGTAAATTTGGCACACTCACCAATTAACTAATCCACAGCCAACTCGTTGAAAGAATTCAATTCCATGAATTAGGGAACACCCCCTTGTGGAGGATGATGATTCAACCTTGGAAGAAGCCACAACTTTGGCAGTTCAAATCGAATCCACCATCCTTTATTCGAAGATGTTGCACTGAAATGCACCCTCTCAGGGCCACAGACACAGCTTACCCAACCAGCTCAAAGCAACGGTAAAGGACAAAGAGACCTCATCAAGCCCTTTGGAGGGTATCTGACCATCATGGCCAGATACCCTCAAAAATGTGCCCAAATTGTGAAAGTATCCATTGATTCACAACATCATATCCAGCACTGCAAAAACATCAACCGAGACAAGTTCATGTTTTACATCAGCGGTCTCCAAACTCTGATCCGGAAGCAGCCCGCTGCGGGCCGGATGTGGCCCGCGGGCCGTAGTTTGGAGACCCCTGTTTTACATAGCCAAAGCCTTTATAGGGTAAACCTGTTTAATCATAGAATCCCTACAGGGCAGAAGGAGGCCATTCAGTCCATTGAGTCTGCACCGACCACAATCCCACCCAGGCCCTATCCCCATAACCCTACTTATTTACCTTATTAACCCCCTGACACTAAGGGGCAATTTAGCATGGCCAATCCACCTAACCCGCACATCTTTGGAGTGTAGGAGGAAACCCACACAGACACAGGGAGAATGTGCAAACTCCACACAGACAGTGATCCAAGCCGGGAATCGAACCCGGGTCCCTGGCGCTGTGAGGCAGCAGTGCTCACCATTGTGCATTTTCGCCCATGGTGAACGTTAGCAGAAAATCCCAGCCACTATCTCTTCATGTGGATCGGTGTCAAATGTTATTTGACGATGCTCCTTGGGACATTTTACTACATTACAGGCGCTACACGAATTCATGCTGTGATTGTTGTTTAATGGAAAAGCCTATTAAAGCACGGATAAAGGCTTGAACTTCCAAGGAATATGAGTATCATAAGAGACTACTTGAACAAGCAAACACCAATGATTAGTTTTGGCCCAATGGATCTGCAGCATCTTGAGATGTAAATATGTTAACCGTGTGCTCGATAAGCTGTTTATTCCAGTCAGAGAAAATTCCCTGGAACTCCAGCTTTCAAAGGTTAATTGTATTGGTTGGACATTTCACTTTAGGTATTTCACTTTGCATCTTACCGGCATTGTATTTTGACCTGGCAATGCTTGACGTGGACATGGCAAAAAATGGAAGAGATTGTTCTATCCTTCTTCACAGATAATCCTCACCTTGATTTGCACAAAATAAATAACTTTGCAATGACAGTTTTTCAATAGTTCAGTAGTTGCATCTTAAACTGCCATTACATTCTAAGGTAAAAATAAAATACTGGAAACCCAAAGTAAAGCAGAAACTGCCGGACATACCCAGCAGGTCTGGCAGCATCTGCGGAGAGGGAAACAAATGCTGCCAGATCATTGAGTATTTCCAACATCCTCTGCACAGGAACAGGCCCTTCACTTCTTAAAGTTTCAAAAGCTATTCCTTGAGGTGCACTGTTTTAGCATTCCGGACACTAGGATCAGAAAAACCTGTTGACGTAAGAACGAATGTCCAAATTTAGAATCCTAGACAACATTTTGCCCAGAAATTACCTGTCCCACCCGCCGTGGGAATTGTAGCTGGCGGAACAGAAAATTCAGTGAACCATTACAAGGTCCATTGACCTCGGGTGGACATTTCCAATCTTCGGGTGAGTATGGCCGGAAAATCCCGCCTGGAATCTCTTCTAGTGCCTGCAATAGATTTTCCTATTCTCTTGAAGAAAATTCCACACTTTACCTTTTCCATTCCGGCAGCGCGCGCCCCAAGACTGGGAGTTCCTGCCTGAGGTCAACAGACCTTTGAATCGTCTGCCTAATTTTCTGTCCTACCCATTACGATTCCCGCAGTGGGCAGGACCAGAAAATCTTGCCCATATCGCATAAGCCTTTCTTTAATGTCGCCTACTTCCAGAATTGACAAAATGAACTGTGCACCTCCTTCCTGATTAACCTAACCTCATCTAATGATGTGTTGAATCATGTCTTAGAAGTGTTGCCCAGTTATATCCACAAACCTCAACCACGGTTAATGGAAGACTAAAAAAATGGTGCTGTTTCAAGTTGCTTTGACTGTCTTAATTGTCCGGGAAATCTCAATGAAGGTAATGTATTTTTTTATTCATGTTTGGAATGTGGGTGTCACTGGAAAGGTTGCTTCGTAGTAACTGAGTATTAATAATAAAGAACAAAGAACAAAGAACAAAGCAAAGTACTGCACAGGAACAGGCCCTTCGGCCCTCCAAGCCTGCGCCGATCATGATGCCTGCCTAAACTAAAACCGAATGCACTTACGGAGTCCGTATCCTTCCATTCCCATCCCATTCATGTATTCGTCTAGTTGCCCCTTAAATTCCGCTACTGTATCTACTCCCACCCCCTCCCCAGGCAGTGCATTCCAGACATTCACCACCCTCTGTGTAAAAAGCTTGCCTCGCACATCTCCTCTAAACTTTTCCCCACGCACCTTAAACCTATGTCCCCTCGTATTTGACTTTTCTCCCCTAGGAAAGGGTAACGATATCTCCTCTACACTTCTGCATCCGATGGGTAAGTACATACATATCCCCAGCAAACAGAATATCAAGCGTGGATCAAGACTCATGTGTTCAATGCAGCAATGTAAAGCCACACATGAATCATTAATCCTACACCACTGCGAGTAAAAAAGAGCACTTCACCCACACTCCAGAAGTTTGGAAAGCACAAGGTATCAAAGAGTTCAGCCAAGACTTCTCATTGAGGAATGTTGATTATATAGAATAAACAGCTACACTGTGCGAGGAATGAAAAAAAAGACTGTAGATGTGTTCAAATTACAGCTTGACATATTTTTGACTCACTAGAGAATAGAGGGATGGAATCAAAGCTCTATGATAAGATAAGAGAAGCCAGATGCAGGGTTGGGAACATGAAGAATTTAGGATAGTGATACCAGAGCTGTTTTAGTTGAAATGTAAGGATGGAATTAAAAATGAGACTTAGAACGCTACTTCAAGGATCTGAATTACAATGGAAGGAACCAGGTGGCCAGAGGCTCTCTGCACAGAAGATAGTGCACGCACAAAGAAAGATTGGCTACTTTTTCTCCCATTAGTAATACCAAATCTTCAAACATAGAAATGAGACAGAATGAGAAACTTACCAAGTAAATTTTTGCTATTCTAACCTCAGAAGAAAAATACAACAATAATAATTGTAATGGCAATATTAATTGGAGAACTCCCTCAAACCCAATGCTTTGGCAAAAAATAAAATGATTTTGAGCTGGGAAGGAACTTCAAATACTCTTCATGCTGCATCAGATGGTTCATTCTTATGCATCATAACAAGTGATTGGACACTTTTCTTCAGTTCACATATATGGCACAGCACAGGTGGGTTCCATTTGGCCCATCAACTCAATGCTGGCTCTTTCAAAGTCCACCTCCTTGGCTCTTTCCCCATATTTGTTTTCTCCTGCAGGCATTTATCTGATTCCCTTCTGAAAGTGATCAACCAGATCACTTTTATACGTTTTATACGATGTATTCCAAATTGTAACATTTTGCCCTGTTTGTGGCACTAGATGTCCAAATGCATAGGAGAGACAAGCTTCTCATCGAGTACAAAGTCAGTCAATCTGTTACATAGTCTTGGCTGATATTCCCATGAGTACAGGAGATTCAAGGGTGAACTAATTAAGGGCGGCATGATGGCACATTTGTTACCACTGCTGCCTCACAGCACCACGGACCTAGGTTCGATTCCCGGCTTGGGTCACTGTTTGTGCGGAGTTTGCACATTCTCCCCGTATCTGCATGAGTTTCTGTTGGGTGCTCTGGTTTCCTCGAACAGTGCAATGATGTTCACATTAGGTGAATTGGCCATGCTAATTTGCCCCATAGTGTCAGGGGGATTAGCCGTGTAATTACATGGGATTGCAGAGATAGGGCCTGTGTGGGATTGTTGTCGGTGCAGGCACAATGGGTTGAATGGCCTCTTTCTGCACTGTAGGAATTCTAGGATTCTATAATTGAGGTGTTGAAAATGATTAAAGAATGTGATTGGGTAGATGCAAAGTGGGAGATCAGAGTGAGACGGCGAGGACTGAGTGTGATGAGGAAGGAGTGCGGATTCAGGAATTTGCTACACATTGGAATTCAATGCCGAGGGGGGAAAAGAGCTGCTTTTTGATACACTTTTAGCTGGTGAGTCTCCTTTTGCCTCCAGGCCAGCAGACTTGTTATTACTTTAGCCATGTAAATGAATAGCTAATCACCAAATGAAATACAGGATCAAACAGACATGGCAGGGGTGGAGGTGTGCTGTTCCTGCAACGTGTGGGAATCTGTGCAATGCATTACACACCTGGACAACTATTTCTGTGGTTAATGCGTCCAGCTTGAGTACCTTCGGCTCAGGGTTGCTGAGCTGGAGTCTGAGTTGTGGACATTGCAGAGCCTCGAGGAGGGAGGGAGTTACCTGGCCACTTTGTTCAGGGAGGTAGTCACACCTCTAAGGCTCGATAGAACTTTAGAATTGGTCAAAAGTCAGAGAGGTATGGGGATCCAGCAGGTTGCGATGGAAGCATCTCAGCCCCTGACTTTATCCAACAAGTACGAGGTGCTTGCTATCCGCATGAATGAAGAGAAGGACTGCAATGTGGATGAGCAAACTGACTGTGGCACCATACTGCAGGATGCCATTCAAGTGGAGGGATCAATAGGGAACATGGTAGCAATAGAAGACACTATAGAAAGGGGGATTGTCACTATTTGCTGCAACGGCCACCAGAAGTTCTTAAGGTTGTGTTGCCTGCCCAGTGCCAGGGTTAAGGACACTTCCTCACTGCTGGAGACAAGCTTGGAATGAGAGGGGGAGGATCCAATTGTCGTGGCCCATGTAGGAATTAACAACATAGTTAGAACTTGGAAGGATGTTCTGCCAAGAGAATTTGAAAAGTTATGCCCCAAATTAAATGCAGAACGTTAAAGGTGATCACTGCTGAGCCACGTGTCAATTGGCATAGGTCAAGTAGATTAGAAAATGAAATGTGTGGCTCAGACTGGTGTGAAAAAAAGGGGTTTTGATTCATGGGGCACTGATAGCAGTTGTCAGGAAAGGTTGAGCTTTTCCATTGTGATGGGCTCCATTTAAACTGGGCTGGGACCAGAACAAATCATATAACTCGGGCAGTGGATAGGACTTTTAGACTAACATAGGAGAGGCAGGGTACAGGTGAAGGGAAATTTAGAAATCCAAAGAGGAAGGTTTGGGTAACAGAACAGCATAGTGAAGCAGGTGAAGATAAGTAGATTGGGGCAGAGAGTTTAATAGCAATTTAGTGATTAAGGTCCATGTGGGCAATTGTACAAAAAAAAGTTAAAATCTCTTTTTCTGAATGCATGATGCATCCACAACAGTGTTCAGAATACACGGGGGCAGCGAAAGAGCAATGTAACCAAGTTTTCTGATGATACAAAACTAGATGGAAATGTAAGTTGCGAGGAGGACACAGAGAGGCTGCAAAGAGATATAGATAGGTGGGCAACAAGGTAGCTGATGAGTATAGTGTGGGGAAATGTGACATTATTCACCTTGGTCATAAGAATAGAAAACAGAATTCTGTTTAAAGGCATGTAACTTGTAAATATTGATGTTTAGAGAAACCTGCATATGCTTGTACAAGGAACTCATGAAGTTAGCATGAGAGGTACGGCAAGCAATCAGGAAGGTGTGTTGGCCTTGATTGCAAATGAATTGGAGTACAGGAATAAAGAAGTCTTGCTACAGCTGTACAGAGCTTTGGTCACACCACACTTGGAGTATTGTACGCAGTTTTGGTCTTTGCATTTAAGAAAGGATATACTTACATTGGAGGCAGTACAGGGAAGGTTCACTAAATTGATCCCTGGGATGAGAGAGTTGTACTTTGATGAAAGGCTGAGTAAATTGGGCCTATATTCTCTGAAGGTTCAAAGAATGAGAAGTGGTTTCATTGAAACATACAAGATTCTTAAATGCCCTCTGAAATGACTGAGCAAACTATTCAGTTCAAGGGCAATTAGGAATGGGCAATAAATGCTGGCCCAGTCAGCAACACCCACGTCCCATGAATGAATTAAAAAATAATTCTGAAGGGATTTGACAGGGTTGACTCTGAGAGGTTGTTTCTAATGGCTGGGGAATCTAGAACAGAGGGGCACAGTCACAGGATAAACAGCTTATCATTTGGAACTGAAATGAGGAGAAAAACCTTCACTCAAAGGGATGCAAATCTTTGGAATTCTCTATCCTGTAGCGTTGTGGATGCTCCTTCTACATTTAAAGCTGGAATAGACAGAATTTTCGGTCTCCCGGTGGCACAGTGGTTAGCGATGCTGCCTCACAGCGCCAGGGACCTGGGTTCGATTCCCGGCTTGGGTCACTGTTTGTGTGGAGTTTGCATGGGTTTCCTCTAGTGCTCCTGTTTCCTCCCTCTGTCCGAGAGACATGCTGGTTAGGTGCATTGACCTGAACAAGCACCTGAGTGTGGCAGCGAGGAGAATTTCACAGTAACTTCATTGCAGTGTTAATGTAAGCCTTACTTGTGACACTAATAAATAAACTTTGACTTAAACTTTGAGTGAGAAAGTTAAATTGAAGCCCAAGATCACCTATGATTGTACTGAATGTTGACTTGATGCACTGTAAGGTCTTCCCCTGCTCCTATCACTTGTGTTCTTGTAAAGAAGTCCAGAACAAAGGAGCAGGATCTTAAACTTGGTGTTGGTGCCGTCAGAAATTGGCTCTTCACACAAGGCTAGTCGAAAGCTAAGCCCTGCAAAAAGCTGCCGAGGCTGGATGAATTGAAAATATCAAGACTGAGACTGATAGATTTATGTTTTCAAGGATATTCATGGGTAATAAGAACCAGGGTGGAACAGTGGCTAGCACTGGTGCCTCACAGCGCCAGGGACCCAGGTTCAATTCCAGCCTCGGCTGACTGCCTGCATGGAATTTGCACAGTAAAGTTAGCAGTAAATGTGTGTGTGTGCTTGAATGACTGGCCATTTGCCACGAGTGACTGTGACTCGTGACTGTGTGAGTTTCCTCTAGGTGCTCCGGTTTCCTCCTGCAGTCCAAAAATGTGCGGGTTAGAGTGATTGGCCACGCTGAATTCCCCCTTAATGTCCTAAGATGTGTAGGGGGATTAGCGGGGTAAATACAAGGGGTTACGGGGATAGGGCTTGGGTAAGATACTTTGTCGGAGAGTCAGTGCAGGCTCGATGGGCCAAACGGCCTCCTTCTGCACCATAGGGATTCTATGACGTGTGGATGAAGTTAAGATAGAGATCAGCCATTCAGTGATGGAGCAGGCCTGAAGGATGGGATAGCCTCCTCCTGTTCCTGTACTCCTAAGAATGCCAATGAGTTGGACTCATCCCTGCAATCAAATTTGGATTTGGCCCCAAGTGTCAGAATGTGAAAAGATTATGCTTCAATATGTGAAGCAATCCAGGTGCCCTTACAAAGTAGCTTTAAATATTAGTGTTTTCCTTTGGAACTCACACAACTATTAAGCACAAGATCCAGAAAAGCTGTTTGTACTGAAAAAACGGTCAGTAATTTTAAAGGCTAATCCATGATTTATATTTCAGTTATGGCTTTTGATGGGTGACAACCCATGCGATTGTATATTCCTGTAAAAATGGCTTACCAACTATGAACCAACTTTCCAATCAGTCATATTCTTATATTTATGTGTTGCTTACCTAACTAAAGTGTTAAATGCAGGAAATTATGATAAATTTCTTACAGTAAAGCTTGAAATATGTCCAAGGTTTGGTATATTCACATAATGTAAGTTGCCTTGCATGGTTAGAGTTAATTTTTCATGTTTTTTTCTCTCTCTCTTGTTTTGCCACTTATAGGGACATTCACTCCTTTAGATGACCCTGACTTTTTTTCACTTAACATCAGTGGAATTCTACTGTGCACTCCCAAGAGTTTTTTTTTTCTCTCTCTTTGCAAATGACTTTTTAGTAAAACTGCCAAAAAGTGACATTGAAGGAGAGATGCAATTACCTCATAGCACTTTATCTGCGTTGCAATATCAAAGTAATGGTTATACACTGAGTTGCGGGAGGAACACACACTGTATCCTTTCAATGCCATAATCCCAAACCTTTGTAATTATCGCGCCTGGGACTAATTCTCAGGTGTAGCTCAGCAATTCACTGACATTTAAACTTCCCAGAGCAGGGGAGAATGTAACATGTTGATTCTAGCTCTTATTGATTTATGGCTATAAAGCCAATCTGCGCCCTGCATAAGGCATCATTCCATCAGAGCGGTGCCATTTATATTTACTACTCCTCTTAGGGGGTGACACTTGTAAGATCATTCACTCGTAAATTATTTGTCAATTCAATTTAATTTGCATGGCAACCTTGGCAAAAAGAAGTGGCCTCTATATTTTAAAATGGACAATATATCTAAATCTAGGTCACTAATGTTGGAATCATCAAAATATGCACTCGTGGCAAATGGCCAGCCATTCAAGCACACACACATATTTACTGCTAACTTGGACAACTAACTTTGACAATGCATTTTTATATCCACCACTAAGGTATGACTGGAAATTTGGTTCCACCTTTTCAAGGCATTATAGTGACCAGACCTTTGTTCATACAGTTATAATAAATAGACTCACAGCAATAGCAGGCACATTAGCAACATTTAAGAGGCATCCAAATGGGTACATAAATTGGGAGGAAATAGAGGGATACAGACCATGTAAGGGTAGAAGGTTTTTTTAAATTTAATTAGGGCATCATGATCGGCACGGGCTTGGAGGGCCGAAGGGCCTGTTCCTGTGCTGTACTTTTCTTTGCTCTTTGTCCTTTGTTCTAATACAATTACAGTAAATTAATTTAAAATCACAAGTTAGAGTATATGTACCGACAATAATACATTTACAGCATATGCACTTAAAATCACAATCACGGAGTGAACTTAGAATTGTACAGTTAGATAAAATGGCCCTAGAAGCATTCAGTTAGAGGAACTGGCTTGACAATTATACATGTACAGTAAGAACCAAACACTCTCACATGTACAGTAACTGGTCTTGCAATCATGCAGTTACTTAAAATGGCTTTACCAACATACAGAACTTGATTTTAGTTCACAGAAAGCTGGAAGCTGGACTGGTGCTGACAGTGCATGGGAAATCTGAAAGTAAACTCAACTCATCCCTCAGCTTTTCTAACTCAGCCACCCCATTATCATTTTACTTCTGAGTGGGTATGTGCATCATTACACTTGGTTGTATTGTTAACTTTCTATGCTGTATTTGAAGAACAACAAATATTACTATTTTTCCCCACTTTCCTGTCTTAACCATTCTTGGTGACTGGCTGGAAGTGTCCTTTTTCAGCGATGAATGGGAAGACAGGAATTGACAGTGGCCATAAAGGGGTTGTGAAAGGAGTGGTTAGTTGTTTGCAGGATTGCTTTCAGCTAGTAGCACTGCAGATAGAGGCAGCATGGTGGCTTTTGCAGGTAGCTATTGGATGGGTGCCCTGGACGGTGGAATCTAAGCGAGCCTCAGACTAATGAGAGCATCCCAGGTATCAATGTGCATTGTTGCTGATGCATTATCCACAACATCCTCTACTCCCTCATTTACCTCCTCCTCCAAAGAGGCACCTTGTTCCTCCTACAAGTCCAAACTTCACTGCCTTGCAACACTGTGCAGAACATAGCAAGCCATAACCATTCTGGAGACCATGGTGGGGAGCTATTAAAGGGCAATTCCAGATTTGTCTGTGCGGCCAAAACACATCTTCAGGCAGACTGATGCTTTGGTCAATGACATATTGGTGGTGATATGACAACTGTACTGTCCCTGTGCCAGGTTCCCTGGATTTCTGAAAGGTATCAGCAGCCACGTTTTAAGTGGGTATCTCTTGTCTCTGAGCAGCCAGACAGAAACTCTACTTCTAAGTGTGAAGAAATCAGAAAAGCTGTCAGTCAGCATGGCAAAAGCAGCATGGCATCTACCCAGGAAACTTGCATATATCCACATAAATATCAGGTTGTAGTTGCACAATGATGGAGTGGGAACCCTTGCAATTACTGAATACTCCTGGGTGATCTGGGAGCTGCTTTAACTGCCATGTGTGCAGTCAATGATTCCATGCACCTATGTCAAGGTAGCCAAAGCTACAGTCATGAACATCCATTCATCCTGATTGCATCATCGCAGACAAAATTAATATTACTGGCAAACTGACAAACAAGCCATCGATCACCCATCTTATGACTTTGCCAGCTGGGAGATTGTGTATGAATGTCTCCAGCAGATCTTTGGAAGGATCCAGAGGCAAAAAAGTTGAGGGTGGTGGTGAATTTGACAGTCACTGTTAAACTGTAGCCACCAGAGTCCAGTTGACAACAAGTCTTGTTCGAACAGTTTGAAATGGCTGCCACCACTTAACTCGTCATCCTGAGCCTTCTGAGATCCAGGTGTTCAGGCATGACAAGGGAGCTTATTCTCTGTTTTGACAAAGTTTCACCATGTTTCAAGCTGTCTCCATGTTTCAGTGTGATAACAAGTCTTGATGAAGTTTTGCTCATTATATGAGTGACTCAAGATAGTTAGTATATAGTTTTTCTTGAAACTACTAATTAAAGCTCTTTACAAAAGCCTCGGGATAAGCACATGGTTTCTAGGACACATTCTGCTCTGTGTCCTGCTCTTTCAGAGCATGTTGGTCATCTGACTCTTACTGTCATGCTTGCATCACCATTAACATCATTATTTCATTAACATAACCACTAACACTTTACCCTACACTTCCCATGTATAATCTCAAAATTGCTGCATTCTTTTGTTAAACTATCTACATTACCTTCCCACTGTCTGTAATCTTCATATATCATTTACAGTTTCCATCCTATTCCTACCTCTCCCGCCAGTCTGTCCCAAGTCACCAAAGGCATCAATCTCTAACAGTGTTCTCAGCTGTCTCGGAGGATGTGTCAGACATATCTGTCCCCTTACTTTCTCCTTGGAAGGCAAACGCATTGGTGGAGTGCAGTAGCAGCTTCTTCGGACCGCTGATTCCTGGGCTGTGGCTCTTAAAATGACTTGACCATAACGGCTGAGGAGACCAATCAAAAAGCAATAGAATCCCAACAATGCAGATGGAGGCCATTCAGCCCATCAAGAAAATCTGATTCAAGAGAGAAATCTTCAGGACTCGGACAATCACAACCCCTCGGAAAGGAGGAGAAAAAACTGACATTTTCTCTGTAGTCTCCTGCATTGCGCATTAGGGAAAGATGGCTCGATTTCTTCTGATGAAGAACTTTACAGCTGTATCATTCACCACTACTATGATGATGAAAGAAGCATTCAATACCTGAGATATGAATGAATCTAATAGATGACAAGAAGAACGAAGATCATCGTGAAGACATCGCAGGATACGAAGAAAAGACGACTTCTCTACTACTCTTGGGGTAGGAATCGCGCTTACTACAGTAGTATAATTTCTGTGCTGGCTTCAGCATGAGGCTGCTCTACTGTGGACAATGGGATTGCAGTGTCAGCATGAGAAAGTAGGATTTCCCCATATTCAACAATGGAATAAACTTCCAGACTTGGATCTGAATAAAGTTCCTGTGTAGTGTTATGGCTCAGGTCAGAAACTCCAAAGTGTTCTATGGAGCTTGCCTGGGTCCTAAGTTTTGCGACTTGAATTTGACTAGGCTAAACATGAGATGTTTCACTTCAGGTGTGATTCAAGTGACCACTAGGGAGCTTTTATCAAACGAAGTTTATTTAAGAATATTGTTGACATGTATAGTAAGAAAATTAGCAAGAACTTTTATCAATTCCAAACAAGAAACAAACAATCATGATAATGTACAACCCTTGACAAAGATACCTACAATATTCCAATCAAACAAGTCCCAAAGACAAAAGACCCTTTTCACAAGCTTAACACAGCACAGACTACTGCTCACGTGATACTGGAAATTGAGTCCTTTGGTTGAAGTCTGCAATTCTCTGGATTCACTCCGAATAGTTTGAAGACAAGAAGCTTCCCAAAACACCAGAGAGACTATGGTCCAGCCCCAACAACAGCAGATTTTCACTCTTCAGGAAAACGAGATCTTGTTTTCGGCTAACCAACAAAATTTTCTAAACAACAGGGAGAGAGGGAAAACACTCCTTTTTAGCTTGCTGTCCCTTCTAAAACTAAAACTCAAACCTGCAGCTCCAAACTGAAAATGAAAGAAAAAAACTGTCCAAAAACACATGACCCAACAATGCAGGATCATAAAACTAATCCCAGAGTAAACACAAACAACCCCATTTAAACCACATAAATAGCAATAAAAGGACTCATCGTAGTCAGCCCAGCAACAATGACATCACTGAAGCTGTGAGAGCTGCAGAAATCATGTTTTAAAAAAACCTTTCTTAAAAATGCACTCGGACAATAGAATTCTGTAGTTTGGCCAATGATTCTTCACAGTACGATGATAAGAGTATATTCATGACCTGCTGGTGAGATTCAATAGTAAGCTCTGAACTTCCATTTTTAGTTTGATCCAACATGGAATTAAGAATGTCATTCCCCTGAATAGCTTATTGCTGGCTGCCAACAATTATTGATGAGTGTAATCGATGGGTTCAGAACAGCCTCATGCTGAAGCAAGCACAGAAATTATCCAACCGCAGTAAGTGCAATTCCTACCCCAAGCGTAGTAGAGAAGCCATCTTTTATTCGCTTAAGCCAGTCTGAAGACAGTCCAATTTGAATGATGTGACTCTTACCTCAGCATCCAGTTAAAATTTTGTTCTGTATCCCTGGGCTTCAAATTCTACAGATCAAAACAACCATTTATCACAATTTTTCACTCCTCCGAGGAAATCATCCGGGTGGAATGGTGTATTCCCTATTTCCTGGACTTCAAAATGGTTGGGAGCAAGTTCTAGTTTTCTTGCCTTGAATTGTGTTTTAGATCTGCGGAACTGTTTAAAACAGTCTTGACACAGAGAAGCTGCTGGTCAGTCTTTGCAGTGGTGTTGTCTTTTGGCACCATATCTGGAACATTTTAAAATGGGTGTAAGGGTTTCTTGCAGGCTGTTGTTGCCTTTGTTTTAGTTGCCTACCTCTGTATCACCCTGAATCAGTGCACAAAAATCCAGTTCTATGTATCCTCCTTACAACTTCCTTTCCGACCTAACTTTGTATGGTCAACAAATTTTTAGTTCTAATATGCTCTGCTTCTTCATCCAAGTCATTAATATCGATTATAAATGGTTGGAACGCCAGCACTGATCTCTGTGGCATCCCAATACTTACAGTATGACAATCTGAAAATGGCCCATTTATCCTGACTCTCTACTTCCTGTCACATAAGACCATAAGACCATAAGACATAGGAGCGGAAGTAAGGCCATTCGGCCCATCGAGTCCACTCCACCATTCAATCATGGTTGATTTCAACTCCATTTACCTGCTCTCTCCCCATAGCCCTTAATTCCTCGAGAAATCAAGAATAGCCAATCCTCTACCCATACTAATCTGAGCAAATGTCCACCACTTGAGCTGGGATATCAGTGGGGCTGCAGACTTTGTTGTTTTCCATTTGTTTGATAACTTGTTGCAGCTCTCCTATCAATGGTGGTTCATCCATGAATTCTACCACAGGATATTGGGAGATAGCTTGGAGAGTTTCCAGGATACCAGGCTGAGGGGGTTGTTCAAAATGGGTAGCATTACTGGCTCACAGCACCAGGGACACGAGTTGGATTCCAGCCTTGGGTGACTGTCCGTGTGGAGTTTGCACATTCTCCCCGTGTCTGTGTGGGTTTCCTCCAGGGAGCTCCGGTTTCCTCCCACCCTCCAAAGATGTGTAGGTTAGGTGGATTGGCCAAGCCAAAATGCCCCTTAGTGTCCTAACATGGTAGGCAAATTATGGGGTTACATGGATAGGGCTAAGGATGAGCCTGGGTAAGATGCTCTTTTGGAGAATCAGCGACTGGCTGAATGGCCTCCTCCTAAACGGTAGGGATTCTTAAAAAAATGCTCTTTCCAGCATTGATAGGTGGCATTGTCATCCATAAGAAGAGAAACACCATTTATAAATGAAGGAGATATTGTCCATTTGACCTCAATCTATAGATGGCCCTGGTGGCTTCAAGAATGCTTTGCATGTCATTATAGTCAACATGTTGTTGGTCTCTTGAGCTTTTTCATTCCAGCACATGTCCTTGGCTTTCTGGATTTGGCTTTGGGCATTAGCTTTGAGCTGTTGGAATGCTGTCTTCTTGACACAATCTTGGATTGTTTCACCGGGCAATGAAGGCTGCTCATTTTTGTTCTCGGAGGTCACATATTTCAGTATCGATTTTGTAGAAGCAGTCCTGGTGCTGATGGTGATCGAACCCAATGATCTGGGTACAAGAGTCCAGCATCTGATCCTGCTGTTCTTGATTCGAGCTGAATGTGTGAAGATTTTCCAGATCGATCATGAGCCACACTTGGAATTCCTCTCTTTAGGATGCTTTAGGGTTGATAAATTGATTTTTTTTTTCTTCTTGGACTCTTGTGCCTTCTGATGTCTTGTTGCTCGCTAGATGTTCACCACTGATTGATCAGTTCGGTGATCTGTCCAGCAGACATCAGTCTCCGCATGGATCGAGTGAGGCAGACATCACACAGATCTTCAAACAATGACATATTCCAGGCGGTACCAATGCTCTGATCTAGGATGCCTCCATGTGGTTTTGTATCTGTCCTTCTCACTGTAGAGGGTGTTTGTTATAAGAGATCACGCTGAGCACACTCTGTCAGCTGGAGGAAGCCATTTGCATTGGTTATTTCCACCATGTTTTTCCCAGTGGTTCCACTCTAGACATTGGAGTCATAAGACCATAACCCGAATTAGGCCATTCGGCCCATCAAGTCTGCTGTGTCATTCGATCATGGCTGATGTGTTTCTCAAACCTATTCTTCTGCCTTTTCCCCATAACCTTTGATCCCCTTTCCAATCAAGAACCTATCTATCTCTGTCTTAAATACAGCCAATGGCCTGGCCTTCACAGCCTTCTGTGGCAATGAATTCCACAGATTCACCGCCCTCTGGCTGAAGAAATTCCTCCTCATCTCAGTTCTAAAGGGTCGTCCTTTTACACTGAGGCTGTGCCCTCGGATCCTCGTCTCTCTCACTAATGGAAACATCTTCCCCACATCCACTCTATCCAGGTTTTTCAGTATTCTGAACCCTAACAGTTACGTTCCTCAGAAGGATAATCTTTTGTCTTTGGGATGGTGGTGATCAAGATCAGAAGAAAACTTTTCCTATGAGTATAGGGATAGGGATGTTTTGCTGCAATTGGTGAGGCCACACCTGGAGCATTGTGTGTAGTTTTGGTGTCCTTATCTGAGGAAGGATGTCGTTGCTATAGAGGGAGTAAAGCAAAGATTTATCAGGCTGATTCCTGGGATGGCAGGACTGTCATATGAGGAGAGACTAAGTTGGTTAGGATTATATTCACTGGAGTTTAGAAGAGTGAGAGGGGATCTCATAGAAACTTATAAAATTCTAACAGAGTTAGACAGGGTAGCTCAGAAAGAATGTTCCCAATGGTGAGGGAGTCCAAAACTAGGAGGTCATAGTTTGAGGGTAAGGGGGTAAACCTTTTGGAACTGAGGTGAGGAGAAATTTCTTCATCTCGAGGGTGGTGAACGTGTGGAATTCACTACCACAGAACGTAGTTGAGGCCAAAATGTTGTCTGATTTCAGGAAGAAATTAGATATAGCTCTTGGGGCTAAATGGATCAAGGGATATAGGAGGAAGGGGGGATCAGGATATTGAATTCGATGATCAGCCATGATCAAAACAAATGGCAGAGCAGGCTCGAAAGGCTGAATGTCCTACTCCTGCTTCTAGTTTCTATGTTCCTTTATTTCACTTCCTCCTCGGGACCAAGTTAGTGGCATAGGTACTGATGACAGTGGCATATTGGTTATGGCTGAGCTGCGTGTCAGTTGCCTCCATGCCAAAATTGAAGTGACCATCATAAATAGACACAACCTACAGTCTGCAGATAACTGTAGCGTTGCTGCCAACTCTGCACCAGAATTGCAAGTCACCTTCAATCACTTCAACTCAGCAGCAAGAAACCGACCTGTCCTTCAATGTTGTCAAAACAAAACTCGTACCAAGAAATGTCAGCCAGCCAAATATTCCACCTGCCCTTTATGATGGTGAGATTCAGGGATATGTTGAGCATTGCTTGTATCTTGGCAGCCATCTCACTCAAAGGATCATTATTGACAAAGTGATCGGCTGCACCAGCTCAGCTTTCTACAATCTACAGCAGCGAGTGTTTGACAACTACAGGAAACCTTACACATCAACACCAGTCCTAGTATACAGAACAGGTGTCATCACCACACTCCTGTACTGAGATCTGTACTAATGCATAAGAGCACTACAGAAATTCTGTTGGCAATGCATCCCCCAGATTCAATGGGAGGACAATAAAACCAATAGGAGAGTCTTTCTTGAAACCAGTTCCACACACATTCAGGCAAATCTCCTGCAAAATCAACTTCAATGGACTTGAACTATCTCTGGACTGCTGAAAACCATCTCCCCATCTGGTTTTTTTTGCCAATTCTCAAATGGCCAACATTCCAGGAAAATATTTTGAAGACACTCTGAAGCTCTTCTTGAAACAAGACAGCATTGATTGGGAGGAGTTTACCATCAAACGTTCAGAATGGTGACAAATTGTCTATCAAGCTGCATCACAATTTGGATCACAATTTCTTAATGATGAGATAGAGTGCAGCAGAGATGAAAAGAAAATGAAGCAAATCCTGTACTCCAGATCCCACTACCATGTGAGACATCCTGCCCAATATCCGCATAGATCTGTGGGTCAAGAATTGGCCTGTTCAGTTACATGAAGATCCATGACAGGAACTTGCAACTGTGAGTGGATGCTATCATCGAATCAAGGGACAACCATTGACAATGATTCATGTTAAAGGCCCAAATCTTTGTGCCCTCTTCATATTTTTTTTATTCATTCGTGGGATGTGGGTGCCGCTGGTTGGCCAGCATTTATTGCCCATCCCTAGTTGCCTGAGGGCAATTGAGAGTCAACCACATTGCTGTGGCTCTGGAGTCACATGTAGGCCAGACTGGGTAAGGACGGCAGATTTCCTTCCCTAAAGGGACATTAGTGAATCAGATGGGTTTTTCCAACAATTGACAATGGTTTCATGGTCATCAATAGATACTTAATTCCAGATTTTTTTTTTAGTTGAATTCAAATTCCACCATCTGCTGTGGCGGGATTCGAACACATGTCCCCAGAACATTAGCTGAGTCTCTGGATTAACAGTCTAGCGATAATACCACTTGGCCATCACCTCCCCTCCTTCCTATTTTTGTAGTGTCAGTAAATTTGGCTACAATGCACCCAGTCCCTCCAACCAAGTCATTAATATAGATTGTAAAGTTGAGTCCCACAACTAGCCAGTACTGATTCTTGTTACATGCTACCGGTTATAATTTTCCATCTGGAAAATGACCCATTTATCCTGAATGTCTGCTTCTTGTTAGTTATGATGTGGAGATGCCGGCATTGGCTGTTAGTTAGTCAATCCTCTATCCATGATAATATAATACCCCCAACACCATTACCCCATACTTTGTATAATAACCTTTTACGTAGCACCTTACCAAATATCTGTTGGAAATCCAAATGCATTACATCTACTGATTCCCCTTTATCCAATCTGCTTGTTACATCCTCCAAGAATGCTAATAACTTTGTCAAACATGATTTTGCTTTGATAAACCATGCTGACTCTGCTTGATTTAATATGATTTTCTAAATGTCCTGCGACTACTTTCTTAATAATGGATCTCAGAATTATCCCAATGACAGATGCTAGGCCAACTATAGGTTCCTGTTTTGTGTCTGCCACCTTTCTTAAATAAAGGTGTTATATTTGCAGTTTTCTAATCCACTGAGCCCTTTTCATAACCTAGGGGAAATTTGGAAGATTATAACCATTGCATCCACTATTTCTGCAGTCACTCGTCTGTATAGCACGCAAGAAACAATACTTTCCACTGTATACTAATACATGTGATGACAATAAATCAAATCAAATCAACTTTTGTAAGCCATTGAGACTCGGGTGCTTGTCAGCTTTCAGTATGATTGGTTTTCCCAGTACATTTTCTTTAGTGATAGTGATTGTTTTAAGTTCTTCCTTCCCTTTTGCCCCTTGGTTTTCCACTACTCTGGGGATGTTTTTGTGTTTTATACCAGGAAGACAGATACAAAATACTTGTTCAAACTCTCTGCCATTTCCTTGCTTCCTATGATAATTTCTTCAATCTCATCCTCTAAGGGATCAATGTCCTTCGCTCCTCTTTTCCTTTTTATATACTTATTGAAGCTCTAACTATCTGTTTTGATATTTGCTTGCTGCTTTACTCAAATATCTCTTTTTCATTTTAGTCATTGTTGCTTTCTAAAATCTTCTGCTCTACCAGTAATCCTGGCGCATTGAACACCTTTTCTTTCAATTTGACGCCATTGTTAATTAATTCAATTTGCCATAAATATTTCTTCCTTCTCATAGTCTTTCTTTCTCAATGAAATATATCTTTGTTGAAAGTTATGAAATATCTCTTATAAATGTCTGCCACTGCTTAACTACCATTAACCTTTCAATCTATTTTCCCAGTCTACTTTAGCCAGCTCCACCTTCATACTTATGTAGTTGCACTTATTTAATTTTAAGACACATGGTTCAGACCAAGTTTCTCACCCTCAGACTGAATGTGAAACTCTATCATGTTATCATCCTTCACACGATTATCCCTCTTCCCTAGAGAAACCCTTACTTGTGAAATCATTTATTAATCCTGTCTCATTACACATCATGTGGAAATGCCGGCGTTGGACTGGGGTAAACACATTGTCTGTATCTTTAAGACCTGGTTGGTTGTAGAAATTCGCATTCTAATCAGTATTCTGTAACTTGATTTTGTGTCTCTGTGCCCTGTTTGAGAGCAGATTTCCACTCCATCTGACGAAGGAGCAACGCTCCGAAAGCTAGTGGCATTTGCTACCAAATAAACCTGTTGGACTTTAACCTGGTGTTGTTAGACCCCTTACTGTCATTAGCAGGTCTAAAATAGCTTGTTCCCCGGCTGGTTTCAGAACATATTGTTCGAAGAAACTGTCTGAAAAATACTTCATAAACTTATCCTCAAGGCTACCTTTGTCAATTTGTTTTGTCCAATCTTTATGTAAATTTAAAAATTTGCACACTGTTAAGCTGTTTTGGTGGTGTTACTTGAGGGAGAAATGTTGGTTGAGACACTTGGATCACAAGGGGCAACACGGTGGCACAGTGGTTAGTGCTGCTGCCTCACAGCACCAGGGACACAGGTTCCATTCCCGGCTTGGATAACTGTCCGTCCCTGTGGCTGCGTGGGTTTCCTCCGGGTGCTCCGGTTTCCTCCCACAGTCCTAAAGACGTGCAGGTTAGGTGCATTGGCTGTGCTAAATTCTCCCCCAGTGTACCCGAACAGGCACCGGAGTGTGGCAACTGGAGGATTTTCACAGTAACTTCATTGCAATGTTAAGGTAAGCCTACTTGCGACACTAATAAAATTAAGGCACTCATTGCTTTTCCTCAACTAGTTTAGTAGGATTATTTTCATCATCTCATATGGCCAGAAAGTACCTCAGTTGAACATCTCATCCAAAAGACAAGTAATTCCAAGAATATAGCAGTCAGCATTACAAACTCAATTGATCTCTCCAAATCCATCTAACATAAGGGAAAATCACTTACCGTGTAACATGTTTTGCCTCTTTATTTGGGCTTGAAAAATAGTCTTGCATAACTTATGTGCAGCAGATGTTAGGAAAAATGATTTTTTATATATGATTCTTTGTGCATGTTGTGTTTACTGAAATTTTGCTAAAGTAACGCGCATCACTGCTTCTTAAAGAGAGCAAAGTTTCTTCTTATTATTTGCTTTATTTGCTTGGATTTAGTGAGTGGAACTTGGAGAATGTCTTGGAAATTGCATTGCACAAGTTTATTTATGTTGAAATTTCAAATGCAGCTTTCCAGAATTCCCAGTTCTCAAATGACAGAGTACAGTATCCTTTTATCTGATGAAAGTAGCAGCCATCTAAATAAGCATGATTTATAGAATAATGGAACAACTTTGTTCACTGCAAAGTGTGCTGTTGGGGAATGAGTGGAACAACTTAATGAAATATATTCTGCAGTAACAATTACTCAATACTTTGAAATGCATTTAGCTTAAGCATCAACCGTTGGATTCTGATGTGCATTTGCCATAATTTTATCCAGTATAGTTATTTATTCCAACCATTGGCAAGGATCATCCGAACTGCCACCTGATAGCTAATCTTCAATTTTCTGGCCAGAATAAAATAATCTTCCTTTAGCAAGTTTCATCATTAATCTATCCTGAGGGATTGTCATAAAAACATTTTAGCAATTCATTTGCTTTCCTCTTGAGAGATAGAACTTGTATTTATGTAGCACCTTATCAGTAATATCCCAAAGTCTAACAACAATAAATAGATTTTATTTTTAAACTGCGGTCTTGCATCACCAATTTTTTCCCAATGTCTCATGAACAGCAATGAGATGAAAGTCCAGTGAATCCACTTGTGATGGTGGTTGGATCAAGACACCAGGAAAACTCCCTGCCCTTCTCTGAATACTGCTAGATCTTTGACATCCAGTTGGAGAAAGGGAACAGGTCACGGGGCCTTGACTAAATGTTTCATCTTGACAACAACATTTCAAACAATGCAGCCATTCAGTCAAAATTGCGACATTGAAGTATCAGCTGAGATTTTGTGCTTAAGTGCGGTCGAACCCACACCCACTTCTACCCAGAGGACTAAGTGTCATAGGGTTGAGGGGGTTGAGGGGTGATCCAATCAGGCTGTTTCAAATGTTAAAAGGATACAAAAGGGTAGATAGAGAAAATCTGTTCCGCTAAAGGGAAGAAATCAAAAACAATTATCTGAAAATTAGTGCTGGCTCATTTAGGAGTGAAATCAGGAAGCAATAAAATCAGGGTGGCATGGTGGCACAGTGGTTAACACTGCTGGCTCACAGCGCCAGGGACCTGGGTTCAATTCCAGCCTCGGGTGACTGCCTGTGTGGAGTTTGCACATTCTCCCCGTGTCTGCAAGGGTTTCCTCCGGATGCTCCAGGTTCCTCCCACAGTCCAAAGATGTACAGGTCAGGTTGATTGGCCATGTTAAATTGACCCTTAGTGTCAGGGGGATTAGCAGGGTAAATACGTGAGGTCATGGGGATAGAGCCCGAGTGGGATTGTGGTTGGTACAGATTTGATGGGCCGAATAGCCTCCTTCTCCACTGTAGGGATTCTATGATTCAATATATATATATATATATATATTATATTTCTATCTGCGTGTGTGGAAGTATACATAAATAAATATGCAATCAACATATAGGGCGGCATGGTTGCACAATGGTTAGCACTGCTGCCTCACAGCGCTAGGGCCCCGAGTTCAATTCCTGGCTTGAGTCACTGTCTATGTGGAGTTTGCACGTTCTTCCCATGTCAGCGTGGGTTTCCTCCAGGTGCTCCGGTTTCCTCCCACCTCCCACAGTACCAAGGTGTGCGGGTTAGGTTGATTGGCCATGCTAAATTGTCCCTTAGTGTGAAGGGGACTAGTTAGGGTAAATGCTTGGGGTTACAGGGGAGAGGGCCTGGGTGGGATTGTGATCGGTGCAGACTTGATGGGCCAAATGGCCTCCTTCTGCACTGTAGGATTCTATGATTTCACATAGTTTCATTATAATTTTTATCGAGAGTATCATATTGAATAGTGAATGATGGTAAACAAGTGCTCATTTTCCTATATGCAGACACAAACTCTGATATCCCTCAGAAAGATGAATTCAGCAATGTTGAACAGAGAAGATCCCCCTGGGGCTTTGACTAACATTTGTCCCTCAGAAACACCACCATAACAGATCAAGTGGTCATTTATTTCAATGCTGTATATAAGATCTTACTGTGCATAAATTGTTTTCCCACAATACAACAATGCCTCTTTTTAAAAAGTACTTCATTTGCTAATGAGGCAGCTTTGAGGGTATGGTGAGGAGATGATCAGTGCTTTCTCAAATGCAAAGGCAAAATACCATAGATGCTGGAAATCTGAAATAAAGACAGAAAATGACGGCCAGGTGGCAGCTGTGGAGAGAGAAACAGAGTTAATGGTGAATGTCCTGATGAGTTTTTCCTGTATTTTCTGTATTTATTAAATGCAAGTTTGATTTGCTTTCTTTTCTCATTATGGCAGAGTGTGTTAGTGTTCAGGATGTTTTGACACCAGCCAAATTCAAGACCACAGGATGTCCCAAAGTGCTTTACAGCCAATGAAATACTTTTGAATTGCCATCACTGTTGTAATGTAGGAACAGTAAGGAGTCTAACAACACCAGGTTAAAGTCCAACAGGTTTATTTGGTAGCAAACGTGGCATTTGCTACAAAATAAACCTGTTGGACTTTAACCTGGTGTTGTTAGACTCCTTACTGTGTTTACCCCAGTCCAACACCGGCATTTCCACATCGTAATGTAGGAACTGCAGAGCTAACATGTACACTGCAAGCTCCCACAAACAGCAATTAAATAAATGACCAGATTATCTCATTCATTATGTTAGCTCAGGGTTAAATATTGGCCAGGACACTTGAAGACCTCCCTATGTACTTCTTGGCAAAGTGGCATGGGATCTTTTACACCCATTGTAGAGGGCAGCATATCTTCCAAAAGACAACAGGGGCGATCTTACTAGAATTTCTCAAAGTGCCGGTTCCGGCCAGAAAAATGGAATGAATTCCGCCGACGGCTCTGGTGTAATTTCAGACCGAACCTTGAGGTTCATGAACAAAAGTTTTTATGGCCATGAGAACCACAATGCACCCGCAGTCAGCCTCCCTTTGATATGCCCACCCTGACTCAAATTAATCATGGCAATCGCTGGGGAGTTCCATATAAACGGCTCCCCAACACTTGTATTATTTAAAAATTTGATTTATTATTGTCACATGTATTGGTATACAGTGAAAAGTATTGTTTCTTGCGCACTATATAGACAAAGCATACCGTTCATAGAGTACATAGGGGAGAAGGAACAAAGAGGGTGCAGAATGTAATATTACAGTCGTAGCTGGGGTGCAGAGAAAGATCAACTTAATATGAGGTAGGTCCATTCAAAAGCCCGATGGCAGCCGGCAAGAAGCTCTCTTGAGTTGGTTGATAAGCGATCTCAGATCTTTGTATCTTTTTACTGACAGAGGAAGGTCTAAGGTTGCAGGGGATGACAACCGGGAAGCCCACACCCTGATTCTTGGAGGGAGCCCTCAGCAGAATGATGGACCATTGATGATGGATCATCCTGCCATTGACTGGCAGCCAGATCTTCCAATCCCGCCATTGTCAAGAGGGCTTTCCGATGAATGCACCCCTTGCCGCTAGGAAACCTGGGTGGAGGGGAGGCGCCATTGGTGGGACTGGAAGATCCCACCGATGTGAAAGGTCAGAAGGTTCAAGCAAATCTTTTCACAATGGGATTATAAACAAGTAGTGTAACAGTGAATTTGACTGCATGTGGAAGCATTGCAAAACAAACAAGAAAATGTGTTCCCCATGATTTCAGAAAGACAGTGCCCCTTTTAGAATGTGTTTTTAATCTTAAACGCACCCCTGCATTATGAATCATAATGCAATAAATGCAACAGATAGAAAAGGAACGACTTATCAATCATATTATTTCATTGACAAAAGGAAAATGCTTTCAGAAACAATTGCTATTGTGCCTGAATTCTGTACCTTTTCACTCTGACAGGCCAGTGGCGGAGAAAGTAAGCCAGAACCATCTCAGGATTAATTGTCTGGCTCACCAGCAAATGGGCCTCTGGTCCCAGGAAGGAACACAAGTCTTTTTTTCATCCTCTTCCCATACTGGCATTGCTAGACTCACTAACACAGCCTCACACAACACACCACAGCTAATTAAAAGCCTTTCGACAGATCCTCCTCAGTGCCACCCTTCAACTTCAATTTCCACCTTCATTTTTATATGTTTCCTGTCAAATTATTGAAAATCCCCAGATACAAAGCAGACCATGCCAAAAGTAAATTCACTAGGGTTACAAAACTAACATAGCAGATACACCAAAATGTTAACCTGCTCTGAACAAGTCTGTGGGGGTCTAATGTCCCTCAGCGCAAATGATCTTTACCCTAGGTTGTGTAGCCTCTGAGCAATTACATGAGTGGTCCAATTACATGAGTGCTTCTGTAAACTGAGCATGCACAGGAAGCCCACGCATGCAAACTCCATACAATAGCTGGAAGGATGACACAGAATTCTATAGGCTGGGGGTTTTCTGTACTGATAAAAGGCTATCTGCGCTCACCAATATTACAGCATAAAACTGACAGCAACTGTTGACATCCGCATGGAAAGAGTTGAATGCAGAAATCCAAAGGTTGCTGTCAGAGATACTCTGCTTCTCCAAGGAACGAACTGTTACAGTTTTCACCAATGAAACCTTCACATAAATCAATGTTAAAACATGAATTTAAACTAATTCGCTACAGTGGCCCTAAGAATTGATGAAAAACTTAATCCTTGTTCATTCGGGAGTAACTGAGCTTTTAATGGCATAGTAAGTCACAATTGCTGATGAACAACCTCTGTGGCCTTGAAAAAATAATTTTACAAGTTTGGAATCTAACTCCCTTAGAAAAAAATATGGTTGTAGATTGTTTCAAAGTTTTTGTGTTTTTCTATTTAAGTTTATCCCTTGATCCCATAGGGATATAGCCAGCATAATGGCACAATGGTTAGCACTGCTGCCTCAGAGTGCCAGAAACCCAGGTTCGATTCCCAGTTTGGGTCACTGTCTACACGTTTTCCCCGTATCTGTGTGGGTTTCCTCCAGGATGCCCCTGTTTCCTCCCACAGTCCAAAAGACATGCTGATTAGGTGCATTGGCTGTGCTAAATTCTCCTTCAGTGTACCTGAACAGATGTCAAAGTGTGGTGACTAGGCAATTTTCACAGTAACTTCATTGCAATGTTAATGTAATTCTACCTGTGACACTAATAAATAAACATATATCCAAATCATTTTTGGCTTTCTGCACAATGATTTGAAGGTAATTTATTTTCCCTGGTTTTACTTCCTGTGTTGCTGTCAGTGAGGATGCTTCAATCTGATTGCTTGATCAGCCTCCTTGCTTCTTCCCCTATTCAGAGACCGCAGATCTCCTGTAGCAGGTGCCGAGTTCAAACTGATGATGAAAAAGAAGAAGTCTGCACTCTCCAGTTTGCTCAAACCTTTGCAGTCGGCTTTTTTTCAAGGTGAGCATCAAGCGAGTGCCAATGCCACTGACCGCAAGACATGGGCCATGTGCGTTTCCGGCACTGAAACAAGCCATTCAGCCCAACAATTCTGTGCCAGTCTTTATGTTCCACGCAAGCCTATCTATGCCCATCAACATAAACTTCTAACCACTTCTCACCCATGTACCTATCTAGTTAATTTTGTTTTGCATCATTGCTGATAATTCACATGTACTGCTCATCTGTTATGAGCCCCCAGGTGGGAGTACGGTCCAGTTCAAGCAAGGCTTGGTGGGTTGCTTTGGAGTCATTGTCGGTCTCCATTCAGTGATACAGGGTCTATTACCTGTGATCTTTCCTATGATCGTCCTTTCCTGTGGCAATTTGAAGGCGTAGCTCTTCAAATTTCCAAGCTCCAGTAGGACACTTCACAAAAAGTGCCTCAGTTATACGGAGACTGTTCCCGATTGTTGAAATCAATCTGGCATGAAATAATGTCTTGCTTGCATGAATCTTTTTTATCTGAGCTTTCGCTGCACAAAGAGTCTACTAGCACCATCAAGCTCTCCATATAATGATCCTTTGGTAAGTTTGGCCTAACCATCGTAGTTGACATTGTTTGATCTTTGCCATACTTTCTGAGTTAGAAAGCTATCGAACTTCCATGTTGGGGACTCTGCTTCCAATCTTTTTCAAGCAACACATTTGAAATGAATTCAAAATGTTTTCTTACTTTTGATATGTAGTTAAAGTTTCACCTCCGTGCAGAAGCCTACTGCACAAGCAGGGTTTATTGATTCATAATTGTGTGGCAATTGTGAGTTTGGGGCTTTTCCAGGTTTTTATCTCTCTTCCCCTTAAATGCATATATATTCTATTTCCCACAGTAAAGTGATGGAAGGGGTAATTGGCAATGCTACTAAGCAGCATTTACTCAGCAATAACCTTCCCACTGATGCTCAATTTGTGTTCTGCCATAGCCACTCAGCTCCTGACCTCATTAGTCCGAACATGAACAAAAGAGCTGAAATCAAAAGGTGAGGTGAGAGTGACTGCCCTTGACATCAAGGCAACATTTGACTGAGCACAGCATCAAGGGGCCTGAGCAAAACTGGTGTCAATGGGAATCAGGGCAAAAACTCTCCACTATCTGGAGTCATACCGAGCACAAAGGAAAATGGTTGTGTTTGTTGGAGTTTAATCATCTCAATCCCAGGACATCACTACATCACTCATTGTTTGCTGATGCTTCATCCTGAGCTGTTTCTTTCATTGGCAATTTTCCATTGCCTTCCATACTCATGGACAGGGTGAGGGAACAGGCCCCAAACCTCCCTCAGCCAGCAATTGAATCAAACATGCGTTGTTGGTGTTATTCTGGACCACACGCTAGCTAACTGAGCAAACTGGTCCCAGCTGAAAAAATATATCAACAAGGATCCAAAGCAAGAGTTCCGGTCTCCGCTTGCCAGGACTATCTGGAGCAAAGGTTGAATCTTTTGATATTGAGGTGATGAATACAATCACTAAGCCAAAGGCTCAACTCATTAATTTCCACTCTTCTACACTTCCTTCTGCCCACCTCAAATCCTTGGAAAAACCCGTCCTGTAGCTCTCCTACGAATACCACCTGAAGTCCTAATCTTTCCCCTTGTACTAATTGGTGACCTCCATTTTGTCTTTGATGCCCTTATCCCCCTCAGACTTCAGATGGTTTTCCAGTCCAAACATTTCGCTGCTTTCTCAGCCACCTCAATAATCCATTCAGAATCAAGTGATGTGAGGACAGGATGCAGTGCAGTGGACTTGTGTGGCCAACGCCTGCTCCTATTTCATATGTTCTGTCCTACTCTTCACTATGTACGCACAATGTTATCAGGACTGCACTTGGCACTTTCCATTCTCAGGATGAGAAGTCAACAATAATTGTCCATTCCTGGTTAACCTGAGATCATAGAGTTCATAAGAATAGATTTCAAAAAATCCCCACAGTGCAGAAGGAGGACACTCGGCTCATCAAGTCTGCGCTGACCATAATCCCACCCAGGCCCTAGTCCCGTAACCCCACATATTTACCTGCTAATCTCCCTGACACTATGGTTAATTTAGCATGGCCAATCAATCTAACCCACACATCTTTGGACTGTGGGAGGAAACTGGAGCACCTGGAGGAAACCCACGGAGGCACGGGGAGAATGTGCAGACAGTCATCCAAGGACAGAATTGAACCCGGGTCCCTGGCACTGTGAGGCAGCAGTGCTAACCACTGTGCCACCGTGCCACCCCGGTGTATCTATGATTAATTGAATCATAGAATCTCTACATTGCAGAAAGAGGCCATTTGGCCCATCGAGTCTGCAACGACTCTCTGTAACCCCACTCATTTACCACACTAATCCCCTTAACCTACATATTTTGGGACACTAAGAGGCAATTTAGCATGGCCAATCCACCTAAACTGCACATCTTTGGACTGTGGGAGAAAACTGGAGCATCCAGAGGAAACTCATGCAGACACAAGGAGAACATGCAAATTCCACACAGACAATCACCCAAGGCCAGAATTGAACCCTGGTCCTCGGTGCTGTGAGGCAGCAGTGCCACTTTGCCACCTATAAAGCTAGCAGTGGATCTTCTTGAACTGCTGCAGTCCATGTGGTGAAAGTGATTTCACAATGCCAAAGAATTAGGCCGTTTCAAAGAGCAGTTAAGAGTCAATCACATTGATGTGGGACTGGAGTCACATATGAACCAGACTGGGTAGGGATGGTAGGTCCTTCTCTCTAAACTGATAAATGAGTTGGGTTTTAGCTGCAAACTGACAGGTTCAGGATCAATTATAAAGTGAATTCAGCTTTCCAAATTTTATGATGGGATTATGAACTCACATTCATAGTGGATTATCAGTCTAGGCCTTCTGAATTCATAGAGAGAAACATAACCATTAAATTACAACATCACTGCTAAATAATAATGCATGGTGTTCAGAGAGAGGAAACACTTGTTAGCTTCCATGAACATACTGATGTCAACTAACTCCAAACAATACTTTGAAATCAAGATCAAGCTGAACTGAAGATGTGTCACCTTCTTGCGCGCCTTCAAAAATCTCCACAAAAAGATATATTTGAATACCACCCATAATGCTCTTCGTATTAGCTCTGTCTTTTGCTGGTTAACACTTGTTACTCTGTGATTGGGGGTTGGGGGAATAGTGTTGCCAACCTGGTTGAGTCATCACATGACCTCCATGCCTCAAAGGACACTGTCTCACACTCCCAATGTTCGTGCCTATTATCTCCACCTTTAGTGCACCAACTTCCCTTGTCCAATCAGAAAGTGAATAGATTCACCATGGGCAGATTCTTAGCTGTTAGTCAAACAGCCTTTGTTCTCTCATGTCTGAGATTTTTATAACTAATAAACAAATATGTTCAAAGAAAATAAAAAGCACTTAATTCTTTTTAATTCCCCCTGTGATCTTTGAAGCCCAAGTTACTCAGCTAAATGATTTTTTAAAATTCGTGGGACATGCGCGTCGCTGGCTGGCCGGCATTTAATGCCCATCCCTAAGTGACCGAGGGCAGTTGAGAGTCAACCACATTGCTGTGGCTCTGGAGTCACACGTAGGCCAGACCAGGTAAGGACGGCAGATTTCCTTCTATAAAGAACATTAGTGAACCAGATGGATTTTTTCCGACAATCAACAATGGTTTCATGGTCATCAGTAGATTCTTAATTCCAGATATTTTTTAATTGAATTCAAATTCCACCATCTGCTGTGGAGGGATTCAAACATGTGTTCACAGAACATTAGCTCAGCTACTGAATTAATAGTCCAGCAGTAATTCCACGAGGCCAATGATGCTTGCGTGGAAACTAAACTCTTCCCACCACAGTGCTAAGGGCTTCTCCACCTTTATGTCGGAGAAATTTAGGGTGAAGAATTAAAGCCAGAATGAATGAATGTCTTTCTTTTCTTATTTCTTCCTTCCTCGCTCCCTCCCATCCTCCTTCAAAACAAGGTTTTGAGGTTGAGAAATGACATCAAGAAAATTCACTGCAACATTGAAAAGCGACATAACTGCCTAAAGAATTTGGTGCAGAATTATTTGAACAATTCGAGCAGGTTTTGTGGCACTTACTATTGCACGGATGGTTGTCGATTTCCCTGATGATATTCACTAATGATCTTCCTTCTTCCATCATCCTGAGAACGTCTTTTGATTTGATTTGACTTGATTAATTATTGTCACATGTATTAGTGTACAGTCAAAAGTATTGTTTCTTGCGCGCTACACAGGCAACGCATACCCCCGTTCATAGAGAAGGAAAGGAGAAAGTGCAGAATGTAAGAGAGTGAATTAGAGCATTGTTAGGGAGTTTAAAAGGGTTAGAATGACGTTTTAGAAGCATAGAACAAGAGTAAAAGATAGAATTAGGAGGTATGCTGGGCACAGCTTGCCTCGTTCAAGCACCATCTTTCTGTTTCTTTATTGCCCTTATGTCTTCTCCCGCTCCATCCTTCTCCACACTTCACAACATTTTAGTCTCTGAATGTCCATATTACACTTTTCATGCAGAAAATGTCCAAAGGTATTTTGCAGTGAAGCAGCTGACAGCAGTAGTAGGGGAGCTAGAAGTGATGGATGAAAGACTGGGTTTTGAGGAGATTTTTAAATGTTGTGAGAGAAGTAGCAAAGTAGAGTAGTTCAGGGTTAGCACGAATATAACTTTCAGGTCAACTTTAGTGTTCAATCTATGTGCCGCAATGAAGATCAGTGTTGTTGTCCATTCTTCATCTTATCGTTGACCTTATATAGAAGTATTGATTAAGCTAATGTTTCCCAAGATTGTACTTCTATCTGACCGATTAGAGTCATAGAGTCATAGAGGTTTACATGATGGAAACAGGCCCTTCGGCCCAACTTGTCCATGCCACTCTTTTTTTTAAACCCCGAAGCTAATCCCAATTGCCTGCATTTGGCCCATATCCCTCTAGACCCATCTTACCCATGTAACTGTCTAAATGCTTTTTAAAAGACAAAATTATACCCGCCTCTACTACTACCTCTGGCAGCTTGTTCCAGACACTCAGCACCCTCTGTGTGAAAAAATTGCTCCTCTCACCTTAAACCTATGCCCTCTAGTTTTAGATTCCCGTACCTTTGGGAAAAGATATTGACTATCTAGCTGATCTGTGCCCCTCTTTATTTTATAGGCCTCTATAAGATCACCCCTCAGCCTTCTACACTTCAGAGAAAAAAGTCCCAGTCTATCCAGCCTCTCCTTATAACTCAAACCATCAAGTCCCGGTAGCATCCTAGTAAATCTTTTCTGCACTCTTTCTAGTTTAATAATATCCTTTCTATAATAGGATGACCAGAACTGTACACAGTATTTCAAGTGTGGCCTTACCAATGTCTTGTACAACTTCAACAAGACATCCCAACTCCTGTATTCAGTGTTCTGACCAATGAAACCAAGCATGCCGAATGCCTTCTTCACCACTCTGTCCACCTGTGACTCCACTTTCAAGGAGCTAGGAACATGTACCCCTAGATCTCTTTGTTCTATAACTCTCCCCAACGCCCTACCATTAACTGAGTAAGTCCTGCCCGCGTTCAATTTACCAAAATGTATCACCTCGCATTTGTCTAAATTAAACTCCATCTGCCATTCGTCAGCCCACTGGCCCAATTGATCAAGATCCTGCAGCAATTGGAGATAACTTTCTTCACTGTCCACTATGCCACCAATCTTGGTGTCATCTGCAAACTTACTAACCATGCCTTCTATATTCTCATCCAACTCATTAATATAAATGACAAATAACAGTGGACTCAGCACTGATCCCTGAGGCACACCGCTGGTTACAGGCCTCCAGTTTGAAAAACAACCCTCTCCAACCACCCTCTGGCTTCTGTCAAGAAGCCAATTTTGTATCCATTTAGATACCTCACGCTGGATCTCGTGAGATTTAACATTATTCAACAACCTACCATCCGGTACCTTGTCAAAGGCCTTGCTAAAGTCCATGTAGACAACATCAAATGCACTGCCCTCATCTACCTTCTTGGTTACCCCTTCAGAAAACTCAATCAAATTTGTGAGACATGATTTTCCACTCACAAAGCCATGCTGACTGTTCCTAATCAGTCCTTGCCTCTCTAAATGCCTGTAGATCATGGTTTAAATCCATGACCCCCACCACCTAGAAGGATAAGGGAAGCAGATGCATGGGAACAACATCAGCTGCAAGTTCTAAATCACACACCATCCCAACGTGGACATATATCCTTGTTCCTTCATGGCCACTGGGTCAAGATCCTGAACCTGCTGACCTAACAATACTGGCCAAGATTTTACCACTTCGCCCACCCTGGAATCAGGGCAGGTGAGGCTCGCAGAACGGAATTCTCCATTGGCCTCGAGCGGGATTTTACGATTCTCGCCCAAGCGAGGTTGTAAAATCCGGCAACTGTGAGAGACCCATTACCATACAGGATTGTGGCTGTTCAAGAAGGCAGCTCAACACCACCTTCTCAAGAGCTTCCCAGGATGTGTAATAGATGTTGGCATTGTCAGTGATCCGAGAATTAATTTTTTGAAATGAGAGAAGAGTCAAATCTCCAAACTAAAGGATTATTCTGGATTATTTAGCTGTTTTAAAAAAGTTCGTTAATTTAGAAAACTATATTTGTAATTGGCGGTTCTACTGTTGCCATCTGCAGCTCCTCTAGGTCTATATTCTGTTCTTTTATTTGTCCAGTTACCATCCTTTTTCCCTTGCACCGTCATCCCTTTCATTATTCAATCACTCCTGCCTTCCATCCTATTACGGACCTTCCCGCTTGTCCTTCTCTCCTTTTCCCTGCCTCTGTACTTGCTGAAAATATGTTACAGCTCCAAAATATTCCAGTTTTGATGGGAGGTCTGCATCCTCAATCATTGCAGACTTTGGGATTATGGCATCAGGACCAAATGGGCTTTCCAAGCCCACGTTTGCTGGCAGCAACCCCGATATTCCCAGAGGCAGCCTCCGAATTGGCCACCTCTCTGTCTTATTAAGGACAGTAGGTGGGATCATGATAGTGCCAGCCGACTCACGAGGCTGGCATCTCTGGAGCACCGGCAGCCCTCCAGGAGAGGCGGGTGCTGTTCAGGCAGCAAGGAGACCTCAAGGATGCCTCAAAATAGAGGCGCCCTCAGAGTGGTAAAATGAAATTCATGATGCATAGTAGGGAAGGCAGCAGACACAACAGAATAGAAAGATGGACACTTCAATCCCCAGGACATCTTTGGAGACAAATGAATGGCCTTTCCTTCCTGCGGTTAAACTTCTGTGATGGCAGCAGTGCAGCGGGGAGCTGACTTGTCACAGCTACCCCAGCCCCCTGGCCCCCTCCTCCCGCTGCCTGCCCACCCCCTCAACCCTATCCCATCTCCCCATCTCTACAGGGTCGGAGAACTTCTGTCTGTTGACTCTGTTTCTCTCTCCACAGATGCTGCCCAACCTGCAAAGTAACTCCAGCATTTCCTCTTTGGGCAGAATCTTCAGCCCATGTTCACTGCCCACGGTATTGGCAGTGTGGGCTCAAAATGCGGAGAGTTTGGAAAAGCATGATCCTTGCTGGAAAGATCCCATTTTCTGGCTTGGAGCCAATCTTGCCGGTAGAATGATGTGGAAGACATTGGGGAAGGGCAAGAACCTAATTTCAATGCAGAAACATATCATTAGTGAGCTCTAATGATAATCATTGGGGAGGCGATGGCCTAATGGTATTATTACTAGACTATTAGCTGAGTTTCTGGGGATCCGGTTCGAATCCCACCATGGCAAATGGTGAATTTGAATTCAATTTTTTTTAAATCTGGAATTAAGAATCTACTGATGACTGTGAAACAATTGCCGATTGTCGGAAAAACCCATCTGGTTCACTAATGCCCTTAAGGGATGGAAATCTGCCATCCTTCTGGTCTGGTCTACATGTGACTCCACAGCCACAGCAATGTGGTTGACTCTCAACTGCCCTCAGGCAACTAGGGATGGGCAATAAATGCTGGCCAGCCAGTGACGCCCATGTACCATAAATGAATTAAAAAACTCACCCCGGATATTGAGCCCACACCGAATATTCAGCTGCTGCCAGTGTGACATCACGTCAACACCATTTACAACAACTCTACATAAGCGTGAACCTGGCGCCATCACCTCTGAGGGTAATGTCTGAGGTGAGCACTCAGACAGCCATTACTTCCGGGCATTCCAGCACTCAAGGGGTACCAGAGAGAATGCTGTGGACGCAGCTCAGGATGGGGGAAGCGGGGGGGTGAGGGGCACTGTCACCATCGGGGGAGGGGGATGTTGGGGGATGTGTGTGGGTCGCTCAGAGGCCTTACCTTCCCTTCATATCAGGCCACCCCTTGTTCCGAGGCGATGTGCTGGCTGTCAAGCAGGCATCGCTTCCCAGTTCCTCCAGGCTGGGTTAGTGTTCAAACAGTAGCTGAGTGGGTGCCCTACCTTGCTGGTTCTGCAAACTGGGTGGGAGGCGGCCACAACAGAGTAACAGTACTGGGTGTGACTACGAGGTCCTGGGGTCCTGCTTTGGGAGAGACCAGGCTGCAAGGGGAGTGTGGGGGAGGAGTTATCAGTGATGGGGAGCTACCCTGCCTCATGAGTAATAAAGACCCTCCAACTTGCAGGAGGGTGAATGCAGTGAAACCTACAACCATTATTCTGTCAGTGGTGTGAAGCCAGAGGAGATTACTGGAAAGGAAGTTCAAATCCACTTCTCTGCAAGCTCTGACTCTCAGATCCAGCAGAGAATACGTTGATAGATCTCAAGCAGGACTGCTTAATTGCACAGCATTGAAGACCCCAAATTCTGAGGCTGCCCTCCAGGGAATTGCTTGAAACGCTAATTGCATATCTCACCAGAATCAACTGTGTCTTGTCAAGATGAATATTGTTGCCAGAGCGATTAACTGACGAGCCTTTGAGGAGCCCAGGATGCTAGTAGTATCCAGAGCTAAATCTAGTTGCACAGTCTGGACACCAAGCCCCAAGAATGTAGATGTGTCCTTCAATTCAAGCCTCACCAGTACACAGCTCGCACTGTGGAGAACCCCCAGGCAAGATGGGCGGCACGGTGACACAGTGGTTAGCACTGATGCCTTACAGCGCCAGGGACCCGGGTTCAATTCCAGCCTCGGGTCACTTCTGTGTGGAGTTTGCACATTCTCCCCATGTCTGCACAGGTTTCCTCCGGGTGCTCCGGTTTCCTCCCACAGTCCAAAAATGTGCGGGTTAGGTTGATTGGCCATCCTAATTTGACACTACTGTCAGGGGATTAGCAGGATAAATATGAGGGGTTACAGGAATGGGGCCTGGGTGGGATTGTGGTCGGTGCAGACTTGATGGGCCAAATGGCCTCCTTCTGCACTGTGGGGATTCTATGGATTCTATGGAAGTAGGATGGTGATAGCTGGCACTGCCCCCCCCCCCCACCCCCCAATTCAATATTATGTCAGGCACCAGAGAGGGACAGCTGGAGTAAGGTCCAAGAGCCCCATGGTCCTTTGGTGCAGACACTCGTGGATTCCCACCAATGCCTGCACCATGCAGTTGAAACCCTCGGACATGGAGATAATGTGCTGAACCAAGTGAGGACATCACCTGCCATGGAATGCACGTCCTGGACCAAGGTCTCCACTGTGGATGCTAACCTCGCAGTGTTGGCCTGATGACCAGGAAACAATTGTCGATTGTCGGGAAAACCCATCTGGTTCACTGGTGCCCTTTAGGAATGCGCTAAAGTGATGGGAAGTTGTGTTGCCGTTGGTGAGGCTGCACCTGGAGTATTGCGTTCAGTTGTGGTCGCCTTACTGTAGGAAAGACGTTATTAAACTGGACAGGGTGCAAAAGAGATTTACAAGGATGTTGCTCGGACTCAAGGGACTGAGTTATAGGGAGAGATTGGACAGGCTCGGACTTTTTTCTTTGGAGCGCAGGAGACTGAGGGGTGATCTCAGAGGTGAAAAGAGCATGGCAGGCATGGATAGGGTGAATGCACTCAGT
Source organism: Mustelus asterias (assembly GCF_964213995.1). Lineage (NCBI taxonomy): Eukaryota > Metazoa > Chordata > Chondrichthyes > Carcharhiniformes > Triakidae > Mustelus > Mustelus asterias. The sequence goes on from NC_135809.1 coordinate 118,373,410, forward strand.
CTTTTTCCCAGGGTTGGGGAATCGAGGACTAGAGGGCATAGGAGAGGAGAAAGAATTAATGGGAACCTGAGGAGCAACTTTTTTTACACAGAGGGTGGTACTTATGTGGTATGAACTGCTGGAGGAAGTGGTTGAGGCAGGGATATTGACAACATTTTAAAAGGCATTTGGACAGATACATGAGTAAGAAAGGTTTAGAAAGACATGGGCCAAATGCAGGCAAATGGGGTTAGCTTAGATGAGCTTTTTGGTCAGCGTGGACCAGTTTGGGCCAAAGGGCCTGGCTCCATGCCCTACATTCTGTGATTCCATGGCTCTATGATTCTTGCCGGGACCGACACTCGCCCCCTTAATATTTATAATTTATCCACCCAATTGGTTTGTGGACTGCACATATAAATGGGCATTCAATCTGTGGTGAAACCAAATATACAGTCACATCAGTGAATGCTGCAATGCTGAGTGAGCACTGAGAGGAAATGACCACAGAAACTGCCAAAGCCCACCTGATGAGGTCAAGAGAAGCCATCATAATTTCTTCTCCAGAGTGGTTGGTCCTCATTCCTTGATGGCGTGGCCTGGCATGTCACTCAGCTGCATGTTAGAGATAAGCACAGTTCTTGCTTGTGTGACCCACACTCCAACGACAATCTGAGGAGAAGTCAAATCTCCCAACCTGTCTGGAAGAGGAAATCCAACAAGCCACCAATACCTTCTTCAACCTTCCCCAGTCCTGTAATAATAAATAACTTCTGCATCGTTTCTGAAGACTTTAAACAGTGCAGTCCTTGTATAAATCTTTCTATACAAAGATTGTTTTTTTGTAATCTCTACAAAAGACTGATTATGAAAAGGCTGTTATGTTAAATTAGTGCCAAGTAGACAGACTGTTTACATCAGTTCTCCACAAAGCCCCTTAAAGATTTTGTTTAACTGGATCTTGCAATGTTGCCTTGAAGGCAATCTCTCTGCCAATTTCTTTTTTGTAAATACAGATAAGTGACTGTATTATTTATTTTAATTAGTGTTCCTGGTGCACATGCAGCCACTTGCATTTAATGGACCATTAAACGGTCAGTCAGTTCCAAGCTGCCTCAATTACACTGGCCTTCCCTTTTATTCATTGAACCCTCAGCCCACATCATCTACCTGCATTTTCCCCTTCCACTCTCATCAACCCATCAGAGCAAGGTTTTAACAGAGTTTGTCCAATAGATGAAGCACTTCTTTAGGATGAGACATTACACAGAGGTCCCCATCTATGACTCTCAGGTGGATATGAATAATCCCATGGCGCTTTCATCCTCTGGAGCAGAGCAGTTCTCCCCACGTCCTAATCAAATGCGGCCTGTCATGATCTGAGGACACACCCTATTATCTTTATTTTTAAGTTTGTTTATGGGATGTGGGTGTCGTTGGGCTCAGTCAGCATTTATTGCCCATCCATAATTGCCCTTCAGAAGGTGGTGGTGAGCTGCCTTCTTGAACTGCTGCAATCCATGTGCTGAAAGTACACCCACAGTGCTGTTAGCGAGGGAATTCCAGGAATTTGACCCAGCGATAGTGAAAGAATGGCAATATATTTCCAAGTCAGGGTGGTGAGTGACTTGGAGGGGAACGTCCAGGTGGTGGTGTTCCCAGGTATCTGCTGCTCATGTCCTTCTAGATGGTAGTGGTCGTGGGTTTGGAAGGTGCTGCCTAAGGAACCTTGGTAAGTTCCTGCAGTGTACCTTGTAGATGGTCTTTTTGTCAGTGGTGGAGAGATTTAATATTTGCGGAAGCGGTAGCAATTAAGCAGGCTGCTTTTTCTTGGATGGTGTTGAACTTCTTGAGTGCTGTTAATGTTGCACTCATCCAGCCAAGTGAAGAGTATTCCATTACGTGCCTGATGTATGTCTTGTAGATGGTTGACAGACTTTGGAGAGTCAGGAGATGAGTTACTCGCCACAGGATTCCTAGCCTTTGGCTTTCTCTGGTAGCCATAGTATTTATATTGCTAGTCCAGTTCAGTTCAGATTCTGGTCAATGGTAACCCCCAGGATATTTATTGTAGGGGATTCAGCGATGGTAATGCCACTGAATATCTACCATGGTTAGGCCTCTTTGAACAGTGAATTTACATGACACTCAGTTAGAGACAATAATTTTGGAGACATTCCCCCTCCTTGTTCCCATATCCTCCCCATCGTGATTAGTGCAAATGAACTGCTTCAGAATTTAATTATTTCATGTGCACAAGTGTCATAATCACGCATTCACCAGCGCACGAGTGACATAAGGGTATCGATTGCCACAGTTGCTTAGGTAATCAACATTACTGTGATGCCAATTTTCCTATTTTCTGTCCTCTTTTAGCAATGGGAATTCTTCAGATGATATGAAGATTGGAAACATTGTCAAGTACATGTTGGTGGCTTGGGCAGACAAGTGGCAGACAAAATTCAATGCAGAGATGTGTGAGGTAATTCATTGTGGTGGGAAGATTATGGACAGGTAAGATAAAACAAAGTGAGTGTCAGCGTGGACTCGATGGGCTGAATGTCCTCTTCTGCACTGTATGATTCTATGAGAAACTCTAAAGGATGTGCAGGAACAAAGGAACATTGTGGTACATGTCCATATGTAATTGAAGGTGACAAGGCATGTTGAGAGTGTAATGACCTCAATGAGGCCCATGAGGATGTCAAAAGACTTTATGGGGTCAGAATCGATGTTGAGGACTCCCAGGCACCTCTCTCCCGACGGTGTACCACTGTGCCACCCCCTCTGATGGATCTGTCCTTCTGGTGGGAAAGGACATACTCAGGGATGGTGATGGTGGTGTCTGAATATTATCTGTAAGGTATGATTCCATGTATATGACTGGGTCAGGCTGTTGCTTGACTAGTCTGCGAGACAGCTCTCCCAATTTTGGCACAAGTCCCCAGATGTTAGTAAGGAACACCTTGCATGACATACATTGCAAGGTCCTACAAACAGAAAGTGAGATAAATGACCGGTTAACCTGTCTTGGTTGCATTGATTGACATAGGAATATTGGTCAAAACATTAAGAGTTCTTCCCACCTCTTGAACAGTTTCATTGGAACTCATCGGAACTAAACCACAATGGATGGATTCTCTGGTCCCGCTGCAGTGAACAGCGATTTGGCTGAGTGCCAAATTCTCTGTCCTCGCTTGCAACGTTAGTGGGGCATGAACGAGGGAGAATTCTGATCAAGGTCTTGATTTCACGTCCCGTCTAATTTATGACACCTCGAACAATGCAGCATGTCACCCCTTAGATTATGAAGTCCTGAAGCAAAACAAAATTTCCTGCAGCCACTTCTGCTGTCCCAATTGAAGGTGTGCCTTTGAAATATGCAGCCTCTGTGAAGAGATATATTGAAATGCTAAATACCACAGATTCACTGACCTAACTATCCTTATGCATAAAATTTCTGTTATTACATTGGCCTGAGTGAGGGTAGCACTCTTGTCTCTAGGCTGTTGGTTTAGGTCTCACTCCAGAGCTTTGAGCATATCGTCCATCCGATCTTTAGGGGTAGATATTGAGAAAAGATTTCCCCTGCCTGGGGAATTTAAAACATGGGGTCACACACTCAGAATAAGGGGCTGTAGCGGGATCCCCTTTTTAACTCCACTGGGCTTATTTTAGGTTTGGTTCTCTGTTACCCAAACCCCACCAATGCCCGAGTGATTCTCTCTCTCGCCGATGGAACAACGGCCACCTTGCGTCTACTTCACTAGAGTAGCGCTCCCAAGAGAGAGAAAAGGAAAACTGCTGCCTATCCACTACCTGGCAGCCTTTCCTGAGTGGGCAGTTTCGAAGTGCCCAGGGTACCCTCAGTTCTAGACTCCGGAATTATGGTAAGGGATATTTAATGTTGTGACTTGGTCAGAGATCGTTGGTGAGAAATTGAAAAGATCAAAACGGACTCCAATGGAAGTCAAAGATATATATATATTTATGTGTCAAGATCAAGGTCACCAAACACCAGGAAAACAACACACAATGCCTTATGCTCTATAAGACTATAGCTATGGAAGGAATACTAAAACGGACACAACGAAAATGCTTACTTTACACAAGTTTACCAGTGTCTTAAACTATGAAAGGTGCATGCAAAAGCCCCCCCCTTTCCCCAAAGCCTCATCCACTATGATGATCTCGGGAACTTCACGAATTACCAGGGGATACTCACAATCCTAGTTTAAATTGCTCAGTGGGCTTCGGGCTGCGTGCTGGAGACGAACGAGAGGCAGGAACAGGAGAAGAGAGTGAAGAGTGCTGCTATGCTGGTCCGAAGAGAAAAGAGAGGGATGGCCAAAGCTTGCTTGTCCCTTTTTAAAACCTGAAGCAGTGATTCTCTCACACAAAAACAGTTTCTGATCATTGATAGTTTCGATTGACTGGGACAAAATGCCGGAACAGTCTTTTAAATGTTCTCTGAGTCATCCTGATTGGAATCCCATCAGCGAGATGAGTCATTGATGTTGTCTGTGGATGGAATGCTCTCTGTTTCCATTGTCTCGCTGCTGGGCTATTTACTTCTTGTCTGCTGGTCATGGTTTCTCCTTTGTTTCCTGTTGATTAGATTATCCCTGTCTCGACCTTCTCGTTATCCCAGCCTCTTGCATATTCATGTGGCCTGACAACCAGTCGGCCATTTTCCTTATCTCTGGGTTTTTTTAATCATGGAGGATTTGCCCTAAAACTTACAGGGCTGACCATTTACGATGGGGATGAGGGGAATTTTTTCACTTAAAGGCCTGTGAATCTTTGGAATGATCTACCCCATAGAGTTGTGAATGCTGAGTTGTTGAGTATATTTCAGAGGAGGTTCAGTTGACTTTTGGACACTAAAGGAATTAATGGATACCATGATTGCGAAGGAGGAGAGGTGTTGGCCTAATGGTATTATCGCTAGACTATTAATCCAGAAACTCAGCTAATGTTCTGGGGACCCGAGTTTGAATCCAGCCATGGCAGATGATGAAATTTGATTTCAATAAAAAAATTAAGAATCTGTTGTTGACCATGAATCAATTGTTGGAAAAACCCCTCAGGTTCACTAATGCCTTTTAGGGAAGGAAATCTGCTGTCCTTACCTGGTCTGGCCTACACATGACTCCAGGCCCACAGCAATGTGGTTGACTCTCAACCGCCCTCAGAAATGGTCGAGCAAGCCACTCAGTTCAAGGGCAACGAAGAATGGGCAATAAATGCTGGCCAACCAACGTCGCCCACATCCTACAATCAAATTTTAAAAAAGCTGGGAGATCAATTATGATAGTTTTGAATCACAGAAATGTCACAGCGCAGAAAGGAGGCCATTCAGTCCATCATTTCTGCGCTGGCTCTCCAAATGAGTGCCTTTTCCCATACCTTTGCACATTGTTAATAGAAACAATGGTTTCATAGTCATCATTTGATTCTTTTAATGCAATTTCAGCATCTGCTATAGTGGGATTCAAACCTGGGTCCTCAGAGCATTACGCTGGGTCTCTATCCAATGGCAATACCACTACGCCACCACATGCTTGAAGGGGCCAAATGGCCTGCTACAATTTTTTTTTATATTTCTTCTGTACTTATGATCTGAGATTCATTAAATAACTCTAATGACAGAGCTACTGGCATGTTGGACTGAAATGGTCTCACATCTCTGTTGAACTTTGACAAGCTCCTGGTTCCACTGAAAATTCCCTTTATGGTGGGTGTAGGGGATCAATTTAATAACAAAAGACATTTTTATCCCTGCGTGTATCAACATCTAATCCGTCATATTGGACAGATTCATATTGCCCAGGCAGAGGTGAGGAGTGAGAATTACCTTTGGCAGCCCTGACCTGTATGTGATAATCATGATGTGGAGATGCCGGCGTTGGACTGGGGTAAACACAGTAAGAGTTTTAACAACACCAGGTTAAAGTCCAACAGGTTTATTTGGTAGCAAATGCCATTAGCTTTCGGAGCGCTACCAAATAAATCTGTTGGACTTTAACCTGGTGTTGTTAAAACTTACTGTGATAATCACGACATTGAACCGAGAGTAACTCACACTCCAGTTAACCACAACAGCAATATCTCCACTTATCTCCACTTATCTTCCAGTTGAGTCAGCCAACTATATGGAAAGAACGTTATTTATTTTATTTTCCATCTTCCTAATGTTTGTTGTGAATATTTTTTCTGAAGATACAGATTGGTTCAGTGAGTCATTTTTAGGGTTTTGCTCATTTTGCTGCATTGTTGGTGATTTCACCAAGCAGTAAGTTTTCAAACAGTTCACCAACCAAGGAAATAAGTGAAAGAGTAAAAAGATGTTGAAAGAGTGATAGACTAGAGTTTGCTGTGGGCCATATTAAATATAATGGGCTCAGGTAACAGTCCTCTTACTGGTATTTCAGTGGAGGCACCAGAGAAAGTCGTGCCTTCAGCTGCCTGGGTTCCATGACCTAGAATTCCATCTCTAAACCTCTCCACCTCACTACCTCTCTCTTTTATATTAGGATATTGTTTAAACCTACCTTGGGGTGGCACGGTGGCACAGTGGTTGGCACTGTTGCCTCACATCGCCAGGCACCCTGGTTCAATCCCGGCCTCAGGTCACTGTCTGTGTGGAGTTTGCACATTCTCCCCATGTCTGCTTGGTCTCCTTCAGGTGCTCTGGTTTCCTCCCACAGTCCAAAGACGTGTGGATTAGCTTGATTGGCCATGCTAAATTGACCCTAAAGTCAGGGGGTTAACAGGTAAATATGTGGGGTTACGGGAATAGGGTCTGGGTGGGATTGCGGGCGATGCAGATTTGATGGGCTGAATGGCTTCCTTCTGCACTGTAAGGATTCTATGATTCGACTTCTTTGACGAAGTGTGTCTCAGTGACGGAATACTCCGGTGAAGTGTCTTGGGACACTTTACTCTGCTGTTGGGACTATACAAAGACAGGTTGTTGTGTGTACCCAAATGTATGTTCCTCATACAACATTACACATTTAACAATTTTTTAAAGCCAGAATGTCCTCATTCAAATGATTGGTAAGCATGTCAAATGTTAACACTTCAACCTTGTGTTTACATTCCCCCTAAAGTTGGGAACCTACTCCAGCTCAAATCCCTCCGAGATCTTCGTGCTTTTTCAGTTCAGACCTCTTGTGCATCCCCTACTTCCCTCACCCCACCATTGGTGGCCATACCTTCGACTATCTAAGCCATTGACACTGGGATTCCCTCCTCAAACCTCTTGGCTTCCCTCTCTTCCTTTAAGTTGCTGCTTAACAGCCAGAAAGGCATTCACTCACTGTAGTGCTGAAGTGGTGTTGCACAGGGAATGAATGTCGCCGGGGAGAACCAAACCGTCTGCACCACGGTTCAACGAGACCTCCCTGGGGATTTTCCCTCCAGGCCATCCAGGAAAAGCAGGAGGTCCTCTTTTCTCAGAATGGGAGCAGGACGTCCTCCCACCTGACCACGCTGGTCAAGGAGGAGGTCGCCAGGTAGGTCAGTGCCCCGCAATGCACAAAAGGATGAATCACGTGTCCTGCTCCACCAGGGTAAGTGAAACTTCTACTCACTCCAAGCTCACATTCTTATAAAGACAGCTAAGGGTTAGAGCCCACAGGGATATCACACATTACCAGAAGATGGGACATCTGCACTGAGTGTCTATCTGCCTGCCACTTTACGCTCACCATCTCATGTAAGATTCGGCACACACTGGGGGGGTAGCTGCGCTCGCTTCAAAACCGTTAAATCCCGCCCTAGATCAACGGACCTTTGCATGGTCCATCCCTCGCCCGCTCCAATTCCCGTGGCGAGCCAGACGGTAAAATTCCGGCCACTCTGTCTTAATCTCTTACTGGGGGCAGCTCAACAAACACTGCAGGCATTCATGCTTTGGAACTGCTCTTTCATCCATAGCATTCACGGCCAACCTGTCTTTATGCAGGACAAGCTCTCCAACAAAACATTGAGAAGCAGAAGTGATGGGGAAACACAGTTGAGGACACGCTCACTGTTCGCGGAACAAGCTGCAGAAATGGCTGGTGAATATAACGATCATTCCTGCATGGAAGGTCAAATCGACCTCCTCCATTAGCCAGTGAGGGTGCATCCAGGATACATTGGCCACACGTGGACAATGACTGTGGGTGATCTTTAATGTAAGAGCCTGCCTAGTCAATCACTAATTTTGTCTTCTCTCTATTCCAGGTAGCACCAAGGAAAGGAGGGATATGTCCCTGACACGAAGACTCAGCTCCAGGTCCTTGACCACTTCTGAGGGGGGGAGCAAATCAACCCATAGATGAAGATCCGTCATTGCGGTCCCTGCACCCTCCACCAGCACAGATACACACACCTCAGGTTCACAATCTGGCAGTCACCTCACAGACACGGGTCCACAGTAGGTAGAGGCAGCGACAGCCGAGGTCTCTGACGCCCGGAGGACTGCTGGAAACCAGGCCCCTGTTGAGGCTGAGTCTGATGACAAGTCTCTGGAATTGGCCCAAGGGAAGTGTTGGAGAGGCAGAGACAGGCAGGGGGACATCAGTCAGGATTGTGAAAGGCCTTCAGCAGATTGGAACAAAGGGTGGACGAGTCTGTGCATGTCCTGTCTGACATGGAAACATAGAAACAAAGAAGATAGGAGGAGGCAATTTACTGGTTCAAGCCTGCTCCGCCATTCATTAAGATCATGGCTGATTATCCAACTCAATAGCCTAATCCTTCTTTTTCCCCATAACCTTTGATCCCATTTGCCCCAAGTGCTGTATCCAGCCGCCTATTGAATAAATTCAATGTTTTGGAATCAACTACTTCCTGTGGTTATGAATTCCACAGGCTCACCACTCTTTGGATGAAGAAATGTCTCCTCCGTCCTAAATAGTCTACCCTGAATCCTCAGACTGTGACCCCTGGTTCTGGACTCCCCCACCATCGGGAACATCCTCCCTGCATCTATCCTGTCTAGACCTGTTAGAATTTTCTAAGTCTCTATGAGATCCCCCCTCACTCATCTGAAGTCCAGTGAAAACCATCCTAACCTAGTCAATCTCTCCTCATACATCAGTCCCGCCATCCCCGGAATCAGCCTGGTAAACCTTCGCTGCACTCCCTCAAGAGCAAGAACATCCTTTCTCAGGAAAGGAGACCAAAACTGCACACAATACTCTAGGTGTGGCCTCACCAAGGCCCTGTATAATTGCAGCAACACATCCCTGCTCCTGTACTCAAAACCTCTCGCAATGAAGGCCAACATGCCATTTGCCTTATTTACTGCCTGCTGCACCTGCAGGCTTACCTTCAGTGACTGGTGCACAAGGACACCCAGGCCCCGATGCACACTCCCCTCTCCCAATTTACAGCCATTCAGGTAGTAATCTACCTTCTTGTTTTTGCTTCCAAAGTGAATAACCTCACACTTATCCAAATTATACTGCATCTGCCATTGATTAGCCCGTTCACCCAACCTGTCCTGAACGATCTCTGCATCCTCGTCACAGTTCACCCTCTGACCCAGCTTGTTATCATCTGAGATGTTACATTTTGTTCCCTCATCCAAAATATTAATATATATGTGAATAGCTGGGGTCCCAGCACCGATCCCTGTGGCACCCCACTAGTTACTGCCTGCCAATTTGAAAAGCATCCATTAATTCCTACTCTTTGTTTCCTTTCTGCCAACCAGTTTTCTATCCATCTCAATACATTTCCTCCAATCCCATGCGCTTTAATCTTGCACGATAATCTCTTGTGCAGGACTTTGTCAAACACTTTCTGAAAGTCCAAATATATCACATCTACTGGTTCCCCCTTGTCAACTCTATTAGTTATATCTTCAAAGAATTCCAACAGATTTTTCAAGCATGATTTCCCTTCATAAATCCATGCTGACTGTCTGATCCTGCCACTGCTTTCTAAATGCTCTGTTATAATGTCCTTGATAATGGATTCGAGAATTTTTGCCACTACCGATGTTAAGCTTACTGGTCTATAATTCCCTGTTTTCTCTCTACCTCCCTTTTTGAATATCGGAGTGGCATTCGCTACCCTCCAATCTGCAGGGACTGTTCCAGTGTCTATAGAATCCTGGAAGATGACCACCAATGCATCCACTATTTCTAGAGCCACTTCCTTAAGTACTCTGGGATGTAGATTATCAGGCCCTGGGGATTTATCCACCTTCAATCCCATCAACTTTCCCAGCACCATTTCTCTACTAATATTGACCTCCCTCAGTTCTTCCCTCTCACTAAATCTTGCATTCTCCAACGCTGACGTCAGCTTCTGTCTGATTGTGAGGTTCCACAAAGAGCCCTGGAAGGATCCACTGGCAGAAAAGTTAAGTGCAGCAGTTACCTTCAAAGCAACTGATGTGGGATACTCTCCAGTCCTTACAGCATGAGTTTCACATGGAGAATGTGACATCTATGAACGACCACATTCCTAAACAAGTCAAGTGCCTGCAGCATTGTATACATCATACATCGCCAAATATGAGCTGCATCTTGTTTAAAACTTTGGCCGCGTCAAATGTCTCTGTGCCCCTCCACGGGAATATCTGAAACTTCCTGGTGCCCCACCGAGCCGGGTGCCCCTGCTCCCCAGGGTAATGATCTTCTTGGAGATGTGTCAATTGGTAATGGATTCTTCTTCTCATTCTAATCACAGTAATGAACAAGGCAGCATTGCCTGTAGCCTGCACCCTCCTTAGTTGTATCCATTCCTTGTATCTGTGAATGGATACAACTATGCAATTAATGGTTGGTCCCCTTGTCAGGAAAAGATGGGCCTGAAGACCAACAGCACCAAAATATAATGCAGTCTCATCTTAATGTGCACAATTAGTAAATGAGCAAAGACCCAAAACTCATTAATTGTATATTAGACCCTCGAGTCCAGCATGCAGCTGAGCCATGCTGTCCATGATTGGAGCAAGAAATCAACAGATGCCCCTTCAATCGACCCAAGATTGTTGTGCTGAACTCCTCCCACGTGCCCAGAGACTCCTCTCCGATTGGTTTTTTTCAAGCTTGTTGTTCCATCTACATCATTCATTAGTGATTGCAAACATGGGGTGGGATTTTCAGGCCATGCGCACCCCAAGAATGGAAATTCCAGCCCGAGCTCAATGGATCTTTAAATGGTCCGCCAAATGTTCTGTCCTACCTGCTACGATTCCTGCAGGGACAAGAAAATCTCACCCAAGGTGTCATCACTTTTGTAAGTGGGACCAGCTTCTAATCTCCCGCTATTGCCCCACAATGTTTCTTCAGAAGGAACTCTTCAAATTCAGCCAATAAAAATACAACAAAATTTACTCCTATTTATAAATCAAAGAAAGGGTTTAATAAAGAATCTTCATTACTCCAAACTTGGGGCCTTGCCCTGGGTCATTCCAAATTCTCCACAATTCCCAACAGGTTCTTATTTATAATGAGTCAGCTGGTCAGCTGACCATCACATCATTCTGCAATTGGTTCCATGGTTTACTGGGTCAGCTGACCCTCACAGCTTGTTACCATTGATTCTATAGATGCTGGAACAGTCCCTGCAGATTGGAGGGTAGCGAATGTCACATTACATCCAATACAAAGTTGTCACCGGTTACATTCTAACAGACAAGCTGTTCCCATCCTCCTCCATAGTGATTGCTTCCTAGTTCTCATTCCTCTGGTAACGAGGAGAAGTTTGTGGGGTTAGGAGGAACCAACTCCATGAAGGATTAGCAAACAAGGATGAGGCTTTTGAGTTCAATGCACTGGAGGACAAGAAACCAATGAAGCCAAGGTACAGGCACAATGGGCTGAATGGCCTCCTTCTGCACTGTATCATTCCAAGGTTAAACAACCATCAAACAGTCTCACAAGAAGAATTAAATTAACCAAATGCCAAGCTGCCATCAATTCCCTTGCACATACACCTGTGTACACCACATATTGCTTTCTTTTTCATGTGACAACAATAATTTAAAAGTGCCTTTGAAGTACTGCATGAAAATAAAGCAGGATTTTATTTCCGGGAAAGGGTGCGGAGGGCTTGACAGGGGAGTGTGGTTCCTGTTGGCCTTGTGTGATGGAGTCGAGCACTGAGAATGCCAAAGAGTTAAATTGCTTTCACCCCACCCTCCTGGACAGGAGTTTAAGAAACTACCGTTGAGTTGTCGCCATAAGAAACACGAGCACTACGATCGAGAAACAGATCCGTTTGCAAAAAATATATACATGGTAATCACCCTGCTTCAGTTACGCTGGAGTCGAAGTTTTGAATCCTAAAATATAATTGATTACCGAACTGTAATGGAAAGGAACAATGGGGTGATTTCTAAAAATCTAGCTGGCTCCCCTCCAAACTTAAAAAAGCTGAAACTCCAGCCATTTCAGGGTTTTTGAAGGGAGATGGGAAGTTGTCCAAATGTGGTTAAACAAACTGCAGAAATATGGAACAACAGACGGAGACTGAAGCAGTCACAATGGTACTGCCAGCTGCAAGCACATTAATTACAACGTACCGCGTGGTATGTAGCTGCAAAGAGTGACCTTGATACTTGTTGAAGAGCAGAAGATAACTCTTACAGGAAAAGTATGCCTTTTCCCCTCTTCTACGCCTATCTCCAAGGAGTGTCTTTGCGCATTTTTCCGCCGTCTATCAAAGCAGTAAATTAAACTTAATTGCCGTCTTGCTCAAAACAAGGGAAGGCTCGCTCACAAATCTTTCCGTGGCTTTAAATTACCCGGCATGTCAAGAAAAAAAAAAGGTTCCTTTCTTTTGGTGTCTGAGTCAAGAGTAAAACCTGCAGCATCTTGAGAAAACAACCATCTTCCTCACAACAGATAATCTTCGTGTCCCTCCACTACCACCTCTCTCCCTCACCAGCGAAGGATGAAGTAATTTCTCTGACTCGTGAAGGTTTTCCAGAGATGTTGAAATGCATTAGTAATGTATAATGTCACTTTCAACTTATCTCCAGAATAATTTCAACAAAGCGCTGTTTTGGAAACTTCTTATCTCAACTTCCCCTTAATATATTTATGAAGAAATGTCGGTGCCATTTTAAAAATTTAAGCACTTTTGTTTTTGCAGTTTGAAATTTAGGTGCTTTTTAAAAAAAAACAGCTGATCTTGATCCTTTGGAATTTTAAGCTCAAAAGCTCGCCTGCAGAATTCTTAGACCTAATATGTACATGTTTACTGTCAATAAAATATTATGAGCTGTGCCTAAGAATTTGCATATCTACTTTTGACATTTAGTATCAATGCAATCTCGTCCTTTTCTTATTTTGCCTTTTTTGAGCAACTTACAGAAAGTCCTTTGATTTGCGGCTGGGTTCCTCAGATGCAGTGGGGGGAATCTGTGCATGTTCTGCTAATGCACACCCCCTCCCCTCCACCGCGCTCCCCCCTACACCCAGTGCAGAAGTACATGTCAAATGTGTGACAAATGTGGCAAAAGTTAATTAGTTGCTCATTTGCTCACCTCTGAGTCAGAAGGTTTGGGTTTGAATCCCACTTCAGAATGCAAAAATCAAGGCTTGACCCGCCAGTGCAGTACCGAGGGAACGCTGCACTGCCGGAGATGTCAGCTTTCAGACAAGAGATTAAACCGGAGCACAATTGGCTGCCCGCTCCGGTGGGTTTAAATAGTGGCGCAATTTCAAAGAAGGGCAGGGGAGTTTTCCCAAGACCCTGTCCAATATTTGCCCCTTAACCAACATCAATAAAGTAAACAGATTATCTGGCCATTATCGCATTGCTGTTTGTGGGATCTTGCTGTGTATAACTTCGCTGCTGCGTCTTCTACATTTCAACTGTGACTGCACTTCAAAAGTACCCCATTGGCTATCAAGTGCTTTGGAATGTTCTGATGCATTTTGCAAACAGAGCACTGGGGGTGACACGGTGGTACAGTGGTTAGCACTGCTGCCTCACAGAGCCAGGGACCCGGGTTCACTTTCAGCCTCGAGTGACTGTCTCTGTGGAGTTTGCAAGTTCTCCCCGTGGCTTTCCTCCAGGTGCTCCCACTGTCCCAAGGTTAGGTGGATTAGTGGAGTAAATGTGTGGAGTTGCGGGGATAGGGCAGGGGGTGGGCCTGAGTAAAATGCTCTTGCTTCTACTCTTCGGGCTAAAGGGATCAAGGGATGTGGGGGGGGAAGGAAGGCAGGCCCGGGATATGATGAATTTGATGATGAGCCATGATCAAAATGAATGGCGGAGAAGGGTCGAATGGCCTATTCTTTCTTCCATTTTCTATGTTTCAACAACTGCAATGATTTCCACTCAGCAGAGAGCAAAAGAAAGGCATATTAGGTAGGACAGGTGGCCAAAAGATTAAAGTTTATTTATCTATAACACAAGAAGGCTTACATTCACACTACAATGAAGTTACTGTGAAAATCCCCTAGTTGCCACACTTCAGCGTCTGTTCAGGTACACGGCGGGAGAATTTAGCACGGCCAATGCACCTAATGTGCACATCTTTGGACTGTGGGAGGAAACCGGAGCACCCGGAGGAAACCCACACAGACACGGAGAATGTGCAAACTCCACACAGACAGTGACCCAAGCCGGGTCAAAGAGGTGTGCTTTAATGAGCATGTCTTAAAGGACGAGAGGGAGATGGAGAGGTTTTGGGAAATCCAGAACTTAGATAGAGAAGTGAAAGAAAGAGGAGATAGGCTAAAGGCCAGAGTTCAGAGGTCTCGGAGTGGTGTGGAGCTGAATGAGGTCACAGGAATAAAGAAGGGGAGAGGCCCTTAAAGCAATTACCATCTTGTATTGGGTACATTTTAGGAAAAAAAATGAAGGAAAAGTTCACAGCTATGCACAAGCTTTATCCATCGAAAACTTTGCTTGTTTTTTTTCTTTTGCAGCCAAGGCGAGAGGTAAGGTTTCTTGTCCTAGTTAAATTTACCGACATTAACCCAATGATAAATTAACCAGCTCCTAATGAGAAAATAAACAGAAATAGTGTTGGTGCCTGCTGGGTTTTTACAAAGTCGTCATAGTGAACAATGGCAATGAAAAAGCAGATGGATGTTGGGACACTGTAAATCACCATTAAAAGTGGACAGGTTTCGCAAGCAGGAGCCAATACCTCTCCATTCTGATTCTGGAGTTGGGCCGAAAGATTACTTTTTTTCTTCAGACTATTCTTGAAGGAAAGCCAGTTAAGCAGGATAGAAAGCATCCATCAAGGTTATCAATAAGCCTTTTGATATTTGCACCATCGCCTTCAGATTACTTTTTAATGAGGTGCGTCGAGCAGGTTTTCCATTGCACTACAAGTTTAGTTCTGGTGGGAAGTTATGGGTGGATGACGGGGGGGCTTTTGAGGCTGAAATTGATGGGTTTTATTTGGGAAGGCTTTCAATTCCTCTCCACCGTTGGCAGGCATGTCAATTAGGCCCTAAACTCTGGAACCTGTTCCAAAAAACTCTCACTGTCTATCCTTATTTAAGTTACTCCTTAAAACCAAGCTTTTAGTCCTTAAATCTCTTTATGTGCCTCATTTCAATTTTTGGCTGCTAATGCTCCTACAAAGCACTTTGGACATTTCAATATGTCAAAGATGCTACGTAAATGTAGCCTTTCGTTGTTGATGGGGAAATGGAGCTAAGCTGTTTAAATGGAGTTGAAGTACGTGGTGGCACAGTGGTTAGCACTGCTGCCTCACAGCGCCAAGGACCCCGGTTCAATTCTGGCTTTGGGTGACTGTCTTTTCTCCCCATGTCTGCATGGTTTCCTCCGGGTGCTCTGGTTTCCTCCTCGTAGTTCAAGGATGTGCTGGTTAGGTGGATTGGCTATGCTAAATTACCACTTGCTGTCCCAAGATGGAGGCTAGGGGGATTAGCCATGAGAAATCAGTGGAATTATGGGGATTGAGGGGGGAGGGCTGGGTAAGATACTCTGTCAGAGAGTTGGTGCAGACTCGATGGGCCAAATGGCCTGCACTGTAGAGATTCTATGATTCAATGATTATAACAGTGACTACAGATCCGTTAGGATCTAACAAAATGGTGGAATGGGCTCAAAGTTATACTCCTGTCCCTATGTTGAAACATTTTTTAAAAATTTAAGCCACTTTAAGTCACTTTGGGTGGTACAGTGGCACAGTGGTTGGCACTGCTGCTTCACAGCACCAAGGACCCGGGTTCAATTCCAGCCTCGTGTCGCTGTCTGTGTGGGTTTCCTCCGGGTGCTCCGGTTTCCTCTCACAGTCCGAAAAACGTGCAGGTAAGGTTGATTGGTCATGCTAAATTGACCCGAGTGTAAGGGGGATTAGCAGGGTAAATGTGTGGTGTTAGGGATAGGGTGCGATTGTGGTCAGTACAAATGTGATGGGCCGAATGGCCTCCTTCTGCACTGTAGGGATTCTATGAAAACAGATTTAGGGTATTTTCTCTTAACCAAGGCAGTGTCTCTGCGTGCCCAAGGTGCCAGGTGTCTATGGGCCATTTATCTGGAACGCAGCAAGACGTTCACAGATTTCTTTTGCACTGCATGATAAAATTCCGGACCGATCCCTTTCAAGTTAACTGCCAAGAATTTGTTTTTAATAATTGTGAGTTTTTTTGGCACAGGAAACCCTAGCTCAGATGAGTTTTTGCAGCATTCCATCCCTTCACCGCAATATTTATCATATCTGACACACACTTTCTGTAAACCACTTCTACTGGAAACTTGGCATTCCCAAATATTGTCACTCATTGATACACACTCTAACCCAGGCTGCGCTATGATCCATTCTACACTTGCAAAGATAAGACACAACAGTGACAAACTCTGAATGTTGAACAAACGTGGCACAAAGTATGTCTCGTGAGTTTCCTCATGATTTAAGTTGGCTATGGGTTGTGTGAAGTATTTTTCATATGGGGGAAACAACAAGAGTTTACATTCATATAGTCACCTTTAACATAGTAAAGTGTCCTCAAATGCTTCAGATGAGCACAATCAAACAAAATTTGACACCAAGCTATATGAGGAGATATTGGGCGGAATCTCACCAAAAAATGGCAGTGTTAGGGTCGGACTGAAAACTGTTGTGTTTTTATCCACAAAAACAGTCAAGTTTTCTCTCCAGATCTTCTGACACTTCATCAAAATAAAAACAGGCAGGTGTGTTTGGTGCTGTCACGGGGCATAAACACACCGGCAAAGCCGGCTGCACTGAGATCATAGAATCATAGAATCTACAGTGCAGAAGGAAGCCATTTGGCCCATTGAGCTTGCACCGACAACAAACCCACCCAGGTCCTAACCCTGTAACCCCATATTTTTACCCTCCTAGTCCCCCTGACACTAAGAGGCAATTTAGCATGGCCAATCCGCCTAACCCGAACATCTTTGGACTGTGGGAGGAAACCGGAGCACCCGGAGGAAACCCACGCAGACATGGAGAGAACGTGCAAACTCCACCCAGTCACCTGAGGCTGGAATCGAACCTGGGTCCCTGGCCCTGTGAGGCAGCAGTGCTAAGCACTGTGCCACCATGCCACCCTGATCTGAGATTTAAAAAGGGCGCGCCAATCAGACTAAGAAATAATCTCCAGCCAGCTCACTACAGAGGTCTCAGCTCCCCACAACCCCGCGATCAATGGCAGAACAGGCTCCGTGATCCATGCTGGTATCCCCCCTGCCCCCCACCTACAGTCATTGCAAGCAACCCTGGCCCCACAATCAGCGCTGGAATTTCCCCTCCCACGATCAGCACCAGCAACTCTCCACCAACATCATCGCTGACATCCCTCCCCACCCTCTCCACCACCCCCAACAGGCACCCATGTATCCCCCACCCCTCCCCATGAGGCTCCCACTAGTTATACCCTCCCACGGGGGCTATACTCACCTTTGCGCTCCCCAGAGTTATCCCCACGGCAAGTTTATGCCTGGGTGAACCTGTTGTAAATCTCGCTGACGTCACCTCACAGCGGCGAAGTTTGAAGATACGAGGGGATGGTTAATGATATTGAAATTTATTATAATACATTTAAATGGGGCTCTTACCCTTTGTGGGCATGAACCTCACTACGTCACCAGCGAGGGGACGGGGTAAGTTACAGAATGTCAACTAACCAGAGAAAATCACGTTATGCAATTCCTTTCAGCCTGCGTCACTGGTCTCTCTGATGACGAATGCAGGCTGAAAATCACACCCATTAAGGCAGATAACCAACAGCTGGGTCAAAGAGGTGGATTTTAAGGAGTGTCTTAAAAGAGAAGAGAGAGTTGGAGAGGTGAAGAGGGTTAAATAGGGAATTCCAGAGCTTAGGCCCTAAGCAGATGAAGGCCCTGTCCCCAATGGTTCAGTTATTAGCGTCAGGAATACGAAAGAGGCTACTAGAACTGGAAAAACACAGAGACATTGGAGAATATTAGGCAAGAGGAGATTTCAAATATAGGCATTGCCCAGTTTAGATCATATTCATATAAATTAATTCTTGAATTTGCTCATATTTGCATGAAATAGTTCCAGGAATTGGGATTTTTTTTAGAAAGAATTTCCCATTACTGATGAGATTTATATGAAGTATTTTCAAGGACTGACTGTATTTTTATGAAATATTTTAGAATTTGATTAAACAGATGTGTTGGACATTTAATATCATTTCATATCACTATTACAACACTTAATTCATTACAAGAAAAAGGAACTGTGTTGGATATGAGTAATTTGGTCTTTCGATAGTACAGAATTGTGTAAGATTGCCTTTTCTGTTTTCCTAACCTGACCTTTCCAGGCAGTATTTAACTGATTATGAGAGTAATTGTAATGAATGATGTTTCTAAAAACTTTCCATTGAAATTTGTTTGCATGTCTGATAAACCATGTAACTGTGTGGCCATTTCCAGAGAAAATTCTGTTGTCAGCTTATAGCCAATTCTATGCAGGAACAAGCCTGAATTCTCATAGCTTTCTGCCAAATGTAATTTAATAATGACTTATTTTCAGTGCACGAGCATAAACTGAGTAAATATCCTACTAAAACAAACCTGTGTACCTGAAATACTTTAATTTTTAGCAATATATATAATTAAAAATTGCTCAACCAATGAAAACCATTGAAGCCATAGGTATCTTAATGATTTTGAGTGAACTCCCACAGTGCTCATGGTTAGTTGGTGCCTATGTTATATTATAATGAAGTGAAAGACTTACAAGTAACATACAACATAGAAACATAGAAGATCGGAGCAGGAGGAGGCCATTTGACCCTTCGAGCCTGCTCCGCTATTCATTACGATCATGGCTGATCGTCCAACTCAATAGCCTAATCCTGCTTTCTTCTCATAACCTTTGATCCCATTCGCCCCAAGTGCTATATGTAGCCACCTCATAGGTGGCCCAACTGAACAACCATGATGTTTCAGCTCTCTTCCCACCTTACTTCAACTCACCTTATCAATATATCCTTCTATTTCTTGCTCCCTCATGCACTTACCTAGCTTCCCCTTCGGTGTACCCATGTATTCACCTCACACTCTCGCTGTGGTAACAATTTCTACATTCTCAACACTCTGTAAGAACATAAGAAGGGTGGCACAGTGGTTATCACTGCTGCCTCACAGAGCCAGGGACCTGGGTTCAATTCCCAGCTTGAATCACTGTCTGTGTGGAGTCTGCAAGTTCTCCCTGTGTCTGCATGGGTTTCCTCCAGGTGCTCCGGTTTCCTCCCACAGTCTGAAAGACATGCTGGTTAAGTGCATTGGCCATGCTAAATTCTCCCTCAATGTACCTGAGCAGGCGCTGGAATGTGGTGGCTCTGGGATTTTCACAGTAACTTCATTGCAGTGTTAACGTAAGCCTACTTGTGACACTAATAAATAAGTAGGAGAAATATAAAGAAATAGGAGCAGAAATATTTGGTCCCTCAAACTTGTTCCACCATTCAATCAGATCACAGCCTGTCTGATTGTGAATTTAACTCCGCTTTACTGCCTGTCTCCCCTCTCCCCACCCCCCATACCACCTTAACCTTCAACCTTTGAATATATGCAATGATCCAGTCTCCACTGCTGTCTAGGCTGGGAGGATTCCAGAGAGTAACAACTCATCTAAGAGAAGAAATTCCTCCTCATCGCTGTCTTAAATGGGAGATCCTTTATTTTTCAATAATGCTGCCTAGTTCTAGATTCTCCTATGCTGGTAAACATCCTTTCACCATCTACTCTATCAAGCCTCTTCAGAATCGTATATGTTTCAATAAAATTGCCTCAATCTTCTGCACTCAAGTGAGTATAGGCCCAATATGCTCAAGCTTTCCTCATAAGGCACCCCTTCATCCCAGGAATCAATGTAATGCGACTTCTCTGAACTGCGTCCAACACAAATATATCCCTCATTAAATAATGAGACCAAAACTGTCCACAATGCTCTAGGTATGGTCTCATAGTGCCTTGTACAGTGGTAGCAGGACTTCCCTACTTCCATTACCCTTGCAATTAAGACATACATTCCGTTTGTCTTCCTAAGTACTTGCATGTTAACTTTTTGTGACTCATGCACAACGATACTGGGATCCCGCTGTGCGCAGAATTTGATAGTCTGTCTCCACTTAAATAATATTTTCCTTTCCTTCCTACCAAAGTGAACAACCTCACAATTTTTCATATTATATACCATCTGTCAATTTTTTTGCCCATTCACATAACCTAGATTTTTGTGCCCACCTGACAAGTTGCTTTCCTATCTATCTTTGTAGTGTCAGCAAATTTGGCCACAATGCTCTCAGTCCCTTCATCCACATCATTAAAATTGATTGTCAATAGTTGTACCGTGGCTGGTCAGCTTTGATTCCTGTGCTATGCCACTAGTTACAATTTGGCAACCTCAAAATGATCCATTTATCCTGACTGTCAGTCTCTTATTAGTTAGTCAATTCCCTATCCATGCTAACACCACAACTTTATACTTTGTGTATTAACCTTTCATGTGGCACATTAATAAATGCCTGTTGGAGATCCACATACACTTCGGGTGGGATAATCTGGTCATACCTTCCCCACAACTGGAAATCCCCACCCGGGTTCAACAGACTCTAAACGGTCAAATTGTCCATCCCACCTGTGATGATATCCGTGGTGGGTGGGCGGGACCTGGAAATTTACCCCTACATCTACTGGTTCCCCTTTATCAAACCTACTTGTTACATCCTCAAAGACCCCTTAATAAATTTGCCAAATATGATTCCCCTTTCGGGAAAACCATGTTGACACTGCTTGATCATATGGTTTTTCATATGGTTTGCTACTGCTTTCTTAATAACAGCTTCTAGCAGTTTCCCAATGACAGATGTTAGATGAATTGGTCTATAGTTTCTGGCTCCTAACTTTCTTGAATGTGCTGGCACCTTTCCAGAATGTAGGGAATTCTGGAAGATACAACCAGTACATCCATTGGGGTGAATTTTGCGGTCCCGCCTGCCACAGGAATTGTCGGGGATGGACGAACAATTTGATGAACCATCGAAAGGTCTGCTGACCTCAGGCGGGAATTTCTGGTCTTGGAGCAGATGGGACCAGAAAATCCCACCCATTATCTCTGAACCACTTATTTTAAGACCTCAAGAAGAAAGCCATCAGATCCAATGGCTTATCAGCAGTTAGTCAGAAATGGGGCGGCACGGTGTCACAGTGGTTCGCACTGTTGCCTCACAGTGCCAGGGACCTGGGTTTGATTCCCGACTTGGGTCACTGTCTGTATGGAGTTTGCACATTCTCCCCGTGTCTGCGTGGGTTTCATCCGGGTGCTCCGATTTCCTCCCACATTCTGAAAGATGTGCTGGTTAGGTGCATTGACCCAAACAGACACCGGAGTGTGGCGACTAGGGAACTTTCATAGTAACTTCATTGCAGCGTTAATGTAAGCCTTACTTGTGACTAATAAATAAACTCTTTAACTCCCATTAGATTTCCTAATGCTTTTTCCCCTGGGGATGATGATTGTTTTTTCCTCCCTTTTGCCTTTTGATTTTCTGCTAACCTTAGGTTGCTTCCTGTGTCTTCTACCATGAAAGCAGATACAAAGGCTGGGGCTTTACTGACTCACCTTCCCCATTGATGGGCGAAGCGAGCTGGTAAAATCGTACGATAGCCAAGAAATCAGGGCTATGCTCGATTTTGCGGCTCTCACGATCTTACCAGCACCGGATTTCCAAGCACAATCAACCTCTCGCCTTTCCGGTGAAAGGCTGAATAATTTGTTTAAATTTATTATAATGCTTACTTGCATGTGTTTAGCGAGCCTGGCACTCAACCGTCCAGGCTCACTTGCCTTTGTGGCCTCACCGGGAGAGGTCAATGGCAAAGGGGGCCTTTGGGCAGTGCCAGCCTAGCACCTTGGCAATGTCCACTGGGCACTTATCAATGCCCACTGGGCACTTTGGCACTGCCCACCGGCCTGGAGGGGGCAGGGGCAAAGAAGGCATGGCCTATGGGGGTGGGGACCAGTGGGGCCATGGCCTATGGGGCCGGGCCTGGAGAAGCAGGGCCAGGCCAGGGCAGCCCGGTTGGGGAGGGGAGGGGGGCCCGCTCCACTACTGCTCCAAATCGTGATTGGGGGAGGGGGGGCCCGCTCACACTCTACAGCTGTGATTGGTGGGGAGGAGGGGTCCGCAACCACTCTACATCGCAATCAGGAGGGGCAGGGGGGCGGGGGGGTGATATGTTTGGGTTGTGTGGGGCTTGCAATTGGTTATGGACCCCCGTAATTGCAGGGGGTAGGTGCTGAGTTGAGGCTGGCTGCAACAGCAGAGGTCTGACAGATCTTTCTCTCTCCGTCAGAGCTCTGCTGTTGCTATTGCACAGATGCAATCACAGAGGTCTGCTCATACACAGTAGCTCCCTCTGCTGCCTGATCAGGCTGGCTGGCGAGTTTAATACCGCCCTCTGCCTCTTGTAGTTGGAAACAGTCTCGCCCATTTTTTCATGCACTAAGTGCGTAAGATTGGGAGTAAAGACTTGGCCAAAAAATGGATTTGCAACTCTCCCATTTTCACGCTAACTGGACACTTTGAATTTTTCATTTAAAACTCCACTCCAAATATTTACTTAAAGTCTTCACAATTTCCTCATTTCCCATTATTAATTCTCCCATCTCATCCTCGAAGGCAGGGGTCTCCAAACTACGGCCCGCGGGCCACATCCGGCCCACAGTTTGAAGACCGCTGAATTACGTCATTGTGTTTACCGTGTTCTGAATTCCAACCCACAATTACTGTTGGACGACATTTATCATAAAGATGCCGGGATTCTCACTGAGCAGGAATACTTTGTTGGGATACATATAGCTAACCTAAATGACCAACACGGATAGAGACAAGTAACATTCCGCACTAACGATTACTGTTGTTTAACAAAAGACGTTGGAGTGATCTCCAAACTGCAGGCCGGATGTGGCCCGCTGCGGGCCGGATGTGGCCCGCAGGCCGTAGTTTGGAGACCCCTGCTCTAAGGGATCAACATTTATTTTAGCTACTCAACCCCTTTATACATACTTGGTGAAGTTCTTACTGTCCCTTTATTTTTAGCTCATTTATTTGCATATTCTAATTTTGCCCACTTTATTTTTGTTCAGTCACTCTTTGCTGGTTTCTAACATTTCTCCAATTTTCTGATCTATCACTAATCTCTGCATCTTTCCTTTCAATTTGATACCATCCCTAACTTCTTTAGCTAGCCACAGATTGTTGAGCCTTCTCATAGAGTTTTTCTTTCGAAATGGAATATAACTTTGTTGAGAGTTATGAAATATCTCCTTAAATGTCTGCCACTGCTTATCTGCCATCTTACCTTTTAATCCTTTTTCTCAGTCTGTTAGTCAACCCTGCCTTCATATGTTGTAATTAACATTTTTTTAAGTTTGAGACACAAGTTTCAGACTCAAATTGCTTGTCTTCAAACTGATAGTGAAAGGTTATGATCACACTTCCCTAGAAGATACATCACTGTGTGATAAGTAATTAATCCTGTTTCATTATCTAGTCTAAAATAGCCTGTTGTCTGTTTATTCTACAATATATTGTGTTGGGTGTTCCTACAACAAATAGGCTGCAGCAGTTCAAGAAGGCAGCTCACGATCACATTCGCAAAGGCAATTAGGGATGGGCTATAGATGCTGACCTAATTAGAGACATCCACATCCAATAAACGAATATAAAAAACATATTCAAAGAAACTGTCTTGAAGCTAGTATTTCATCTGATCAACATCCCATTCACCACATTAAACATTCAATCTCCCCATCACCAGGGCATCAAAGCTGCAGTGTGTACCATAAACAAGGCAGATTGCAGCAACCATTAAGACTTCTTTAGCAGCAGCTCCCAAACATATCACCTCCACTATCTAGGAGAACAAGGGCAGCAAGTGCACAGTTCCCCTTCAAGTCACACACCATCCCAATTTGGACATATATCTTTAGTCCTTCATAGTTGTTGGTTCAATCACGTGGGGCTATTTCCTAACAGTGTTGTGGGTGTATCTTTACTGTATGGGACAGCAATAGCTCAAAAAGAAGTCAGTTTATCACCACCTTCTCAAGGGTAACGAGAGAGGGGCAACAAATGTCAGTCTTGGCAGCAATGCGCATATCTCCATAATGAATAGAAAATCCATGTTGCATAGAATTACATAAAATGTACAGCACAGGCACAGGCAATTCTGCCCAACTGGTTCATGCCCCATGTGAGCTTCCTTGCACCTTACTTCACCTCACCTTATCAGCATAACATTCTATTCCTTCTTCCTTCAGTTACCTATAAAGTTTTCCTTTGATTGTACCTTTGCTCCTGTTCCTTCAGGTACTATGCCCTAAGAGGGCACTGACAACCATGGATTTCCTTTGGATTGGTCCATGATTATTCTTGGCAAAGTACAGCAATGGTTTGCCATGGCCAAATAATGAACACATTCCTTCGCCATCAAGTCTTTGAGTGGAAGTTGAACTGGGAGCGTCTGACTTAGAGACAGGGACACTACCACTGTGCTACAAGACCTTGTACCTTTGCTATGCAGCCCAACTACACCTTGTCATAGCAAGTTCCATATTCTCACCATGTTCTGGGTAAAGAAGTTGCTCCTGAATTTCCAATTTGATTGATTAGCAATTACCCATGACCTCTAATTCAGGTCTTCCCCACAAATGGAAACATCTCTATTGCTACTTTCCCTTTCATAATCCAAAGTCCTCCATCAGCCATCATTCAGCTTTCTCTTTTCTAGCAAAAGAGCCCCAGCTTGTTCACCCTTTTCTGCTAAGTATACGCAGAATGTTGTGAGTTCCTCAAATCACCGACACCAAAGTAGTTTGCTATTAAGCTCAGGAGCAGCATACAGTATTTGTGCTCTGCCCGAGATCCCAGGGATGACCCCCACTCTTCCTCCATGTGACCTCCTAAAAAGCTGCACCATCACATTCTCACGTGACCACTCGCTATATACTATTAGTGAGCTCTGGGGCGGCACAGTGGCAGAGTGGTTAGCACTGCTGCCTCACAGCACTAGGGACCCGGGTTCGATTCCCAGCTTGGGTCACTGTCTGTGTGGAGTTTGTACATTTTCCCTGTGTCTGTGTGGGTTTCCTCCCACAGTTCAAAGATGTGCAGGTTAAGTGGATTGGCCATGCTAAATTAACCCTTCGTGTCAAGGGGGACTAGCTAGGGTAAATAAGTTGCTACAATTTGCAGTAGTTACAGTGGGTGAAGATTCAGTTGATTCCGATAAAGTTGATTACGCCAATTACGTTAAGGTGATCTTTCTTGACCTGGTAGGGCTTGTATCGTGTGGATCCTCTTGATAAACGAGTCCTTGAACTTTTCTGAGTCTTCGCATCTGTTTTTTAAATTATTATTTTAATCTTGTGAAGCAAATATCAGAACTAAAAATAATTTGGAACTGAATCACCTTCGGAGACGGTCAGCAAAAAGCCAGTCCAGCAGCAGCTGGGACCTGAGTAATTGCCTTTCCCAAAACTTGTGTGTTAGTGTCTGGAGGATGTGTGCAGCAGGGAATTCAACAGAGAGTGGGAGAGAGAGAGAGAGAGAGAGAGACAGTGCAGCTCAGATTAGAGGGATCTTTTCTCTTCAAAACAATGTCAGCAGATTAATTGGTTGCTGATGGTCCACAATTGTATTTGCTACTAAATGTTTTATTCTAGTCTCCTGCTTGCTCAATGTGAAGCAGAGAAATGTCATTCCATCAGACTGTAATACCCTGTATCAACTGGTGTTCTGGCAGCCTGTGTTCTTTTGGATTGGTTTCAGCTACTCTCTGGCTTTCAGTAACCAACGATTCTATGAACATGGACGCGCGATGCTGAATAGTGATTCCTCGTTCAGTAACTCACACAAAATTACTTATTTGAAACTTGATAGCATTATACATTATCATCAGTAACTTCCTGCATATCTTTCGCCAGTGCAAGTGTGTTGACTGAGACAATCATTCTGATTGTCAGGTTTTTGGAGTGCTTCCATTTGCCCAATAAAGGCTGTGGATGTTAGTCATGACTCAGTTGCTAACACTCTCACCTCCCAAGGGGAGGCGATGGCCTAGTGGTATTATCGCTAGACGATTAGTCCAGAAACTCAGCTAATGTTCTGGGCACCCGGGTTCACATCCCGCCACAGCAGATGGTGGAATTTGCATTCAATTAAAAAATGCCTGGAATTAAGAATTTACTGATGACCATGAAGGGAATCTGCCATCTTTACCCGGTCTGGCCTAGGTGTGACTTCAGAGCCACAGCAATGTGGTTGACTCATTGCAACTAGGCAACTAGGGATAGGCAATAAATGCTGGCCCAGCCAGTGACACCCATGTCCCATGAATGAATTTTAAAAAAGAATCAGTTATTGATTCTAGAACCTGTGCTGCACTCGTGCAACAGGTAACCTAGACTGACATTCCGGGAGCAATATTGTGGGAGAACTACACTGTCAGAGGTGCTGATGTTTGGATGAGATGTTAGATTGAATCTGTGCTGACCTTCTCAGATGGATACATAAACATAAGAGACTGAAATTTTCTGGCTTCTCCCGTCAGCAGGATCTTCTGGTCTCGTTGACAGTGGTGGGACCGGAAGATCCCACTGCTGACCAATGGCAGGCTACCTCCGCCCAGAAAGTTTACTGTCCCAAACCAGACTAGTGTGTGCCTGGTCTGTATTTGTGGCTGGCGGGCGGAAGTTGAGGGGGGTGGGGGAATTGGCAGGGGGATTGGGGGGGGAGGGTGCGGTGCAGAGATCAGTTCCATTCAGGAGGTCCACACAAGGTTTTATAAAGACAACAGGAGGTTTATTTTTAGATGTGCATTGTACAGGCTCCAATCCCCAACTAACAGCCCAGTGGAGGCCCCAGTAATGTCACAGAGTGAGCACATGGCCATCCTATCATAGAACCATAGAATCCTACTGTGCAGAAGGAGGCCATTCGGCCCATCGGGTCTGCACCAACAACAATCCCACCCAGGCCCTGTCCCCATAACCCCATGTATTTACCCTAACTGGTCCCCCTAACTAGGACATTAAGGGACAATTTAACACAGTCAATCAACCTAATCCACACATCTTTGGACTGTGGGAGGAAACTGGAGCACCCGGAGGAAACCCACACAGACATGGGGAGAACGTACAGACTCCGCACAGACAGTTACCTAAGCCGGGAATCGAACCCAGATCCCTCGCGCTGTGAGGCAGCAATGCTAACCACTATGCCACCATGCTGCCCCATCCTATTAAAGGGACCACACCACACACAGTAATTCCCCAAATACACAACAGTGCAGGTCAAAACGAGATGACCTAATCCCATTTTTCAGCACTTGATCCATTATATCACTTCAGTTACTGCACCTCAAGTGGATATCCAAATATGAGGGTTTCTGCCCCTAGCACACTTTCAGACAGTGACTTTCAGACCCCTGACATTCTCTAGGTGTAGACATTTCTCTTCAACTTCCCTCTAATCCTCGATCATTTTAAATCTATGCACCCTGGTCATCCATCTCTCTGTTCATGGCACCCCATCATTTTATACACCTCAATTAAATCTCCCCTCAGCCCCCTCTCTTGCGAAGAAAACAACCCTAAACAGTCCGTTTTTTCCTCATTGCTAAACTTTTCCATTCCTGGCAACATTCTCATAAATCACCTCTGTACCTCCTCGACTGCATTCGTTTGACTGCGCTCCCTACAGTGCAGCGACTCGGGC
This sequence comes from Mustelus asterias, assembly GCF_964213995.1. Taxonomy (NCBI): domain Eukaryota; kingdom Metazoa; phylum Chordata; class Chondrichthyes; order Carcharhiniformes; family Triakidae; genus Mustelus; species Mustelus asterias. The sequence goes on from NC_135809.1 coordinate 118,401,621, forward strand.
TGAATGCTGTTCTCCAGCAGTGACATAAGTAGTGTTTTATACAGTTCTAGCATAACCTCCCTGCTCTAATATTCAATGCCTCAGCTAACAAAATAAAATGCCCCTTTTGCTATCTTAAGCACCTTATCTGACTGTCCTACTGTCTGTTGGGTCTGTGGAAAGATTCCTCCACACTTTTCAGTAGCACCTGCAACAGATTCAGCCTGGCAGCTATGTTCATTAGGACTCGAACAGCTCAGTTAGTAATGTGAGCTATTCTTGGTGATAGACATTGAAGTCCCTCCCCCCCATAGTACATTGCCACCCTCAGTGCTTCTTCTAAGTGGTATTCAACATGGAGCAGTGCTGATTCATCAGCTGAGATGGGCGGTAGGTGGCAATCAGCAGATTTCCTTGCCCATGTTTAATCTGATGCCATCAGGCTTCATGGAGGTAGGGGTCAATGATGAGGATTCCCTTCCAACTGCATACCAATGTGCCACCACCTCTGCTGTGTCTGTCATAGATTCATAGAGTCATATAGCACAGAAACAGGCTCTTTGGCCCACCATGTCTCTGCGACCATGAAATAACAATCTATACTAATTCCATTTACCAGCACTCAATCCATAGCCTACTATGCCTTGACAATTTAAGTGTTCATCTCAAACAATGACTAGACAGAGTACAGGAATGAGATAGAGAATCTGGTGAACTGGTGCAGCAACAATAATCTCTCCCTCAATGTCAACAAAACAAAAGAGATTGTCATCAACTTCAGGAAGCGTAAAGGAGAACATGCCCCTGTCTACATCAATGGGCACAAAGTAGAAATGGTCGAAAGCTTCATGTTTTTAGATGCCCAGATCACCAACAACCTGTCCTGGTCCACCCAAGCCGACACTATAGTTAAGAAAGCCCACCAGTGCCTCTACTTCCTCAGAAGACTAAGGAAATTTGGCATGTCAGCTATGACTCTCACCAACTTTTACAGATGCACCATAGGAAGCATTCTTTCTGGTTGTATCACAGCTTGGTATGGCTCCTGCTCTGCCCAAGACTGCAAGAAACTACAGAAGGTCATGAATGAAGCCTAATCCATCACGCAAACCAGCCTCCCATCCATTGACTCTGTCTACACCTGCCACTGCCTCGGCAAGACAGCCAGCATAATTAAGGGCCTCACGCATCCCGGACATTCTCTCTTCCACCTTTTTCCGTCGGGAAAAGGATACAAAAGTCTGAGGTCACGTACCAACTGACAGCTTCTTCCCTGCTGCTGTCAGACTTTTGAATGGACTTACTTTGCATTGATCTTTCTCTACACCCTAGCTATGACTGGAACACTACATTCTGCACTCTCTCGTTTCCTTCTCTATGAACGGCATGTTTTGTCTGTATAGCGTGCAAGAAACAATACTTTTCACTATATGTTAATGCATGTGACAATAATAAATCAAATCAAAATCAAATCATCCAGATACTTCTTAAATGTTGCGAGAATACCTTGCCTCCACCATCCTCTCTGGCAGCACATCCACCCCCCTCTGGGTGAAAAGATTTTTTCTCAGATCCCCTCTAAACCATTTACTCCTCACCTTAAACCTATGCCCTCTGGCCTTAGACACCTCTGCCATGGAGAAAGGACATGCCCAGGGATGACGATGGTGGCGCCTGGGACATTGATTGTTAGGTACAATTCCCTGAGTATGACTATGCCAGGCTGGTGCCGAATTGGCCGGTAAGACAGCTCTCCTGATTTTGGCACAAACCCCCAATGTTAGTAAGGAGAACTTTGCAGGTCAACAGTGCCGAATGTGCCTTTGTCATTTCCGATGCCTAGGTGCCATGTGGTTTAATTCCTTATTGGCTTTTCTATAGCTGTTTGATACAACTGAGTGGCTTGCTCGGCCATTTCAGAGATAAGTTAAGAGTCAACCACATTGCTGTGGGTCTGGAGTCACGTGTTGGCCAGAGCAGGTAAGGACAGCAGATTTCCTCCCCGATTAGAACCTGATCGGCTTTTTATGACAATTGATTACTAAGGCTGGTTTTGTAATTGTAGATTTAATAATTAAATTTATATTTCACCGAATGACATGATGGAATTTGAACCCGTGTTCCCCAGAGCATTAGCCTGGGTCAGTGGATTGCTAGTCCACTGAGATGCTACCACTTCCTCCAACAAAACTATATCATTTTTCCTTCACTGTCACTGGGTCATAAACCTGGAAGCCTATTCCTAACAGCACTAAGTGTGTACGTACACCACAAAGTTGGCTCATCACCACCTTCTCAAGACCAATTGTTGGTGTTGTATAGAACTTTGCTAAGGGCACAGCTGGAATACTGTGTGCAGTTCTGGTCGCCACATTATCAGAAGAATGTGATTGCGCTGGAGGGGGTGCAGAGGAGATCCACTAGGATGCTGCCTGAGATGGAACAATTAAGTTATGAAGAGATAGGTTTGGATTGTTTTCATTGGAACAGAGAGGACTGAAGGGCGACCTGATCAAGGTGTACAAGATTATGAGGGACACAGATAGAGTGGATAAGGAGCAGCTGTTCCCCTTAGTTGAAGGGTCAGTCATGAGTGGATATAGGTTCAAGGTGAAGGGCAGTAGGTTTAGGGGGAATGTGAGGAAAAACGTTTTTACCCAGAGGGTGGTGACGGTCTGGAATGAGCTGCCTGGGAGGGTGGTAGAGGCAGGTTGCCGCACATCCTTTAAAAAGTACCTGGATGAACACTCGGCACATCATAACGTTCAGGGCTATGGACCAAGTACTGGCAGATGGGTTAGGTGGGAGTTCAGGCGTTTCTAATGTGTCAGTATGGATGTGATGGGCCAAAGGGCCTCTTCTGCGCTGTATGATTCTATGATTAGGACTGGAAAATAAATGCTAACCTTGTCAGCAATATCCATGACCTGTAATTAATTTTAAAAAGTCTTAACATCATCAACAATTGCTCCAACATCAAGAAACCAACCAATACCAACAAGAACAATACTAACAAGAAAACCATCAACCAGAGAATCATGAATAACAACAACCTGCATTTACATAATATAACATAAAAAAGTGCCCACAGAGGCATGAGAAAAACCAATGCTGGGCCAGAGCAGAGAGTAAGTGGAGTGACCAAAAGCTTAGTCAAGAGGGGGGGTATTAAAGAAGTTTGTAAAGGAGGAGAGGAGGGGAGAGAGGCAGTGGGTTTAGGAAGAGAATTGCGCAGAGTGGGCCCAAGGTGTCTTACACCGCATCTGCCAACGATGAGACGAATGGGGATGCGGGGAAAGGGTTGTGTGGGGTGTGTGTGCGGGGGGGGGGGGGGGGGGGGGTGGTAATGTACCCCCTCGTTTTCAATAAGAATTCATTAAGGACAGCGCAATGAATTGAAAGTAAGAAGAGTATTCTACAAAGCACACTGTACTTGAAATAAAACACAAATTTCACTTTCTATTGATAAGAGTTGTTCATATACGTAGTTTACAGTGAAGGAGCCCTGGTTTATGTTACAGCTGAACAGGAGGTAAAACAAACACAAGTAGACCATTGACAGTCACAGAATCCAAACAAATGGTGCCAATCATTCTCTAAGCTTGTTACTGATAAGGACTTATAGCTTAAGACCTTTCTCCACACCAGCGATTGATTCCAATACAGAGAGGTTAATACCCCAGTAAACAATGGATTATGGGGTATTATTTGAGATAAGCTGTGTAGAATGCTCCACAATTTGAAAAGGGTTTAAATAATTCTGGTAGTAAGCGTTCCCATTCATTGTATCAGCGTCCCTGATGCTTATATTCCTTTTTAACCTATATCAGATTAGGCAGCTGGATGGAAGAGATGCAATTGGAAATACACACAATTCCAAGCTTGGCCATTTTTCTTTCAGCATTTTATGTGGCATTTTTACTATTCAAATTATATAAATGTTCCCAAGTTTACCCCTTCAGCGTTCAGCCTATGTTACAAATTATACAATAACACTTGGCTATGAACAGGGTCACAATGTAAATAACCTCCTGGTCAGCCTGGTATGAGTTCCTCTTAGAATCACTACAGTGCAGAAGGAGGCCATTCAGCCCATCGAGTCTGCACCGACCACAATCCCACCCAGGCCTTATGTCCATAACCCCATGCATTTACCCTAGCTATTCCCCCCAACACTAAGGGGCAATTTTGAATGGCCAATTCACCTAACCCGCACATCTTTGGACTGTGGGAGGAACCCGGAGCACCCGGAGGAAACCGGAGCACCCGGAGGAAACCCACGCAGACACTGGGAGAATGTGCAAACTCAACACAGACAGTCACCCAAGCTGGGAATTGAACCTGAGCTCCTGGCACTGTGAGGCAGCAGTGCTAACCACTGTGCCATTGTACTGCCCCATAAATACATTTATGTTTACAAGGATGAAGATACCTGTTAAACAGAAATAACTTTAAAATTTGTCTTGTGGCAGAATTTAATAATTTTAAAAAATTACTTCAATGTTCGCAAACTTGGTGAAGTTACTATTGGTGCGATTAGCAAATGAATACAAAGTGCACCCATTTGAGCTTCCTCCGTTCTTCACTAGCATTAAGCTTTTCATTTTAAGTTGGCTATAGCCTCTGCATAAACAGCAAACATGGGAATGATAGTACAAGCTATTATAATATTATTAACAGCAACTTATAGGCTATTTCTCAGGAGAAAAACAAAACCACATCGGATTGGTAAAGCATCAGTATTTATAATATAATAAGAAGCATTACATGATGCTCATGAACTGTCTCCACAAAGCACACACACAGTGCAATAGAGGAAGATTTAAACTCTTGAAGTACTTCAAACTGTGTACACTACACTCTCTACCCTTCCTTTCTCTCCCTCTCATTTTTCAATTTGCCACAAAGAACTAAAAATTCTACAAATCACACAGTAGTGACCCTGAATTGCTAAAGGTTAGACTGGAAGTTTTCAGTCATAGACCCTTTGGCCAGGTCAGTACGAGGCCTGTAATGTGAAGCACTCCATCTTCTCATGTGTCTTAATAACCCAAAACACTATCCTGATAACTATAATCCTGCTTTTTAACATTAGATAACTAGCCCATGCTGGACAGATAAGAGCGGTGGTGTCTGTTTTAAGATTGGAAGTATCATTGACATCATTAGCTTGACCCCTGCCCTCATCCTGTGCTCTTTTGGAGAGTATCTTTAGCAGCCATGCTCACTTTCTCCTCTTGACGCCATGCTGGTGCCACTTGCACACGAACCCAGTAGCCATTCATGAGACATCATGGGAAACGGATCCAGGTATCTGGCTCCAAAGAAGTCATCTTAGTTTATAGTATTTACCAATAAATAAAAAAGAAAGAACTTGCATTCTTAAAGTTCCTTGCCCAACCTCAGGATGTCCCAATGTTCTTTACCATGGAATATTTTCAAAGTATAGTCACTGCTCTAATGTGGGAAACGCGGCAGCCAGTTCCAATTTCTGCAGAGCAAGATCCCACAAACAGAAATGATAATCAGACAACCTGTCCTTTCTTTCAGTAATGTTGGTTGAGGGATAAATAGTTTTGGCTGTAAATGGGCTTTCTGCACAATTATTGAAAAAGGCAGGCTTAATATTAGTATTTAAGGTTTACAATGAATAATCTACCCAAAGTCATGATTATGCCTTTCTTGTCAGTACGTGGTCTGTATTTAGTTTTAACATTAAGGCGCTCTTGGATCTGTCGCGAGACAGAATCCAGGACAAGCAAAACACTGCAATGACCCTAACTCTGTGTGTGTTTCAGATTGTTCATTAGTTTAAAGGGTCAGTACTATCAGTTCTAAGTATTTTTTTCCTTCAGTTTGTAAGTCTGGGAGACATGTATTTATATGGCATTATCAACATGAAATATGTTCTGCTTCTAAGTCTAAAGGATGGCTCTGTTGTTTCAATCATGCTATATGACTATTGATTTAAAAACTGAGCTTACAAATAGTTAGCAAGACAAACTTTTATTTATCAAGTGCAACATATCTCAGAAAACAGAATGACTCAGCTTAAAATTCACTGACTGTTGCTAGGGAGGCAAATGTGGCAGCCATTTTTGGCACAATCCCATATACACCAATGAGCTGAATCTTGGTGGTTACTTGGTGGTATTGGTCAAGGGAGAAAAAAGAAAGGCTTGCATTTATGTATCATGGGGAGGCAATAGCCCAGTGGTACTATCGCTAGATTATTAATCCAAAAACTCAGCTAATGTTCTGGGGATCCTGTTTCGAATCCCGCCATAGCAGATGGTGGAATTTGAATGCAACATAAAAGAATTTTGGAATTAAGAATTTACTGATGACCATGAAACCATTGTCGATTGTCAGGAAAAGCCCATCTGGTTCACTGATGTCCTTTAGGGAAGGAAATCTACTGTCCTTACCTGGTCTGGCCTGCATGCGATTCCAGAGCCACAGCAATGTGGTTGACTCTCAACTGCCCTCGAGCAACAAGGGATGGGCAATAAATGCTGGCCAGCCAGCAACGCCCATGTCCCAGGAATGAATAAAAAAAACATATTTCACAACCTCAGAATGTCCCAGTGCATCTTACAGCTAATAAAGTGCTTATGATGTGTAGTTAGTGTTACAATGTAGGAAATGCAGCAGACAATTTGCACATGGCATGCTCCCAACAGACAGCAACATGATAACCTGATTTTTGTGATGTAGTTGAAGGAATAATTACTGGCCAGGACATGGGGGATAACTCCCACTGCTCTTCTCTGAATAGAGGCATGGGATCTTTAATGTCCACCTGAGAGGGCAGATGGGGGCTTCACTTTGCATTCTATCCACAAGTCCGACTGTGCAGCACTCCCTTGGTGCTGCACCCGATATTTCTCTCACCAGGAAATCATGCGAGCTCCATGTTCCTTTTTTACATTCGAGCTCTGAGTTCCTTAATGTCCATTCTGTGAGCTGTAGGTGTTAGTTTTTTTTAAAGTTAGATTGAAAATCAGCTTTCAAAAGAGCTCTGCATTCTCCGCAGAACAAGTATCCATAAAACTAATTGAACCGATAGATCCTTTTCAGTGTAAGTCATCTAAATAATATAAAAGACGCATTATATCTACGGGAAACCTTTTTTATGGGCTATTCGCGATTTCTTTGCCCATATTTCATCTCCCCGCGCCGTTATCTTGATTCAACAGAGAGAACAGTCTCATTTTTCAGTGATGCTGCCCTAGGCCACAGGTTCCCATCATACATCCTGAGTCTAGGGTGACAGTGCATGACTGACCGAGTCACTGGTATGTTGGGCATGGGCTCCATCCTCACAGCTGTCAGTCTGTACAGCCATCTTCCCAGGCTGTGGCGTGATTTAATGCTGGACGATCATTGCCAGCGCAGGTGCTCTGTATCAAACTTTCATTGACTGGCGTGAGAGGTACTTTTCTAAATGAGCTTTCTCACTCTCCCTCTCCCTCTCTCTCTCTCTCTCTCTGTTTGTCCACTTACTTCCTCTGCCTGTGCATGCTCACGTTCCTGGAAGTTTCACAGCAGGGTGGGAGCAGAATCATTTTAGACTTTATACCTATATCTTGAGACAGGCGATAATCCACTTTGCTTTTGTGGTCAAATGTTATTAGCTTGGCTGAACTGCTTTTTATAGGCTAAACACACAGACAGACCAATACTTAAACAACTCTCGCTATCCGGGCCCTTTATAAGAGAGGGATCAGGAATGGGTGACTGTGAGGTGTTGGGGGGACGGTGGAGGGTTTGGGTGGGGGTTAGAGTTAAGTTGGGGAGAGTAAGGGAAAGAAGATAAGTATATTCTCCTGTTGGAGCAGTGTTATTAAGTAAAAGAAAGGAAGGACTTGCTTTTAAACGGTGCCAATGAACTTTAGGACTTCCCAAAGCTCTTTATGACAATGTACTGCAATGGACTGTAATCAATCTTTAAGGTAAGATAAAGGTTGGTACAGAAACTAAACTTGTTCCATTATTCCCAGCGTATGAAGAGTTTGCAGTGCCTGGAAGTGGTGGAGGTGGGGGGTAGGGGTGGGGTGACAGGGGGTGGGGGGAGCGCAGTGAGTGGAGGGTCAGGGTGGGGTTGGGGGGGTGGCTGCTGGGAAAGAGAGACACAGAGGAGTAGATTGGAAAGTTGATGCTCCCCGCATACACAAACTGCACCAATGTGGGGAAGCAACAAGTGAAGACCAAGTCCTATCTCACCAGAGAATCAGCCACAGGTTACTCCCATGCATCTGCTGTGGGAAACCAGCTGAGGCCTGGGAGCAGCTACAAGCCAAGGGAGTCTTTCAGCAGGAAAGGAAAATATAACAAATGATAATAAAAATATGAAATGACAATCTGTATGGGTCATTGATGCTCTTGTCCTGCTGGGTGGTAGGAGTCACAGCTTTGGAAGGTCAGGAAACAACTCCATTTTTGACTTTGCAATGCAGGGAAGGTCATTAATAAACTTACTCGAGATGGTTGGACCTTGGATACTGCCCTGGGTTCTCTTGCAGCTTGTCTAGGGGCTGAGACGATTGGCCTCCAAAAACCACAACCATCTAGCTTTATGCTAGGCATGACTCCAGCCATCCCCTGATTCATTTTATTTTCTTATTAGACACAAGTAGCTTACATTAACACTGCAATGCATTTACTATGAAAATCCCACAGTCGCCAGATGTTAACTTCTATTTTACTTGGGCTCCTTGGTGTTAAATGCTGCCTTGATTTTCACAGGGGATTTTCAGTGACTTCATTGCAATGTTAATGCAAGCCTACCTGTGACACTAATAAATAAACTTTTGATGTCAAGGGCAGTCACTCTAATCTCACCTCTGGAATTCAGCCCTATTGTCCATGTGGTTGTGGTGATACATGACATTCAAAAACAAAAAATGGATTCAAGATATTGCAATACATTTATCCATAGGCGGCACAGTAGCACAGTGGTTTGCACTGCTGCCTCACAGCGCCAGGGACCCGGGTTCAATTCCTGCTTGGGTCACTGTCTGTGTGGAGTTTGCACATTGTCTGAGTGGGTTTCCTCCGGGTGCTCCAGTTTCCTCCCACATTCTGAAAGACGTGCTGGTTAGGTGCATTGACCTGAACAGGCACCGGACTGTGGTGACTAGGGGAATTTCACAGTAACTTCATTACAGTGTTAATATAAGTCTTACTTGCGACAAATAAATAAACTTTAACTTTAATATCCTCTACTTCCCTTCTGTTCTTGCTGCCTTCTTAGCTTCTCCACCTTCAAGTTTCTCAAGAAATCTTGGCTCTCAGAGGCTTTCCGTTGTGGGGCGATTGTTTTTTAAGTCTAAGTTTATTTATTAGGGTCAGTAGGATTGCATTAATAATGCAATGCAGTTACTGTGAAAATCCCCTAGTCACCACAGTCCGGCCCCTGTTCGGGTACACTGAGGGAGAATTTAGCAATGGCCAATGCATCTAACCAGCACGTCGTTTGGACTATGGGAGGAAACCGGAGCACCCTGAGGAAACCCACGCAGACACGAGGAGAACATGCAGACTCCGCACAGACAGTGACCCAAGCCAGGAATCGAATCTGGGTCCCTGGCGCTGTGAGGCAGCAAGTGCTAACCACTAAGTCACCGTGCCGCCTAGGGGGATTGCAGTCTGGAGGTGAGGGGTCGCTGCCTCATTTGCAGTCAGTTTTCTGGTTATCCATTCTTCTTCATCATTCAGGAAAACACCAGACCAGCAGAAGGAAAGGACAGCTCAAACTCCCATTAAGGTCAAAATCTCCAAGAAAGAAACATTTGATTGGCAGCATCAGCCGAGGAGACGATGTCTAAAGAAGTTCCTGTTTATCTGATTAGCCGTGATTCACTAAAATGTTCCTTTTGTCATCATATATTCATTTACAGTGGATCTGTATTAGACACTGGTTTCGGTGCTGCTCATGATACAAGATAGTGTTTGATGATGACGTTGAAACCAGAATCCATATTAATTTGTAATCAAATATGTTTACGTGATGGTATTAAACCTGGAATTAATTCTCTTTTCAAATATAATAATTCTGTGCCTATGGTATTTGCTTCAAGATGCTTCGAACTATTGGATTTTTCATTTTATTTCTGCACAAATAATGCATTAAAATTTGTTTTTGAATTATATATGTACAATTTTGTATTAGGTACATACAATGGATGGCACAGTGGCACAATGGTTAGCACTGCTGCCTCACAGCGCCAAGGACCCGGGTTTGATTCCAGACTTGGATGACTGTGAAGTTTGCACATTTTTCCCTGTGTCTGGGTGCTCTAGTTTCCTCCCACAGTCCAAAGATGTGCAGGTTAGGTTGATTGGCCATGCTAAATTGTCCCTTAGTGTCCCAAATGTGTAGGTTAGGGGGATTAGCGGGGTAAATGTGTGGGGCTACAGGGATAGAGTGGAGGTGGGGGCTTGGGTAGGATACTCTATCAGAGAGTCAGCACAGACTCGATGGGCTGAGTGGCCTCTTCTGCACTGTCAGGATTCCATGGTTCAATTGAAACAGGTTTTGAATAGAATTGATAATGGCTCAACTGTTAGTACCTCTGAGCTAGGGTGAGTTAGGGTGCCCTAGGTTCAAACCCCACTTCAGGACTTGTTGGCTATGGAAGGTGTGTTTGCAGTGTGGTTTGATAGGTTGATATTCAAGCCGCACTTCTTCCAATGTTGTACATCATTCTCTGAGGAGAGGAAGGAGTGTGGACAATGGCATTTAAACTTGGAGTTAGATCATTGATATTTAACTCTTTTTGCTTGCTGTCCATCAATCAGATTAGTCTAGTTTAAAGAGAGTTTGACTTATTAATGTTTCATTAATCACTTCTAGAAATGTAAAGATCTTTGCAAATTATATACTTACCTCACAATTTAAGATGTAAAGATTAGCTGGATGGAAATCATATTGAGCTGCACAAGTTAATTGAAGCCTCATTATTATAATGGAAATAACATTTGCAAACAGGAAGATTGATATGTTTTTCTTCTCCTCGTACTAATAACGATTGATTAGCTCAAAATTACTTTGACTTCTTTGTTAATAATTTGAGAAGTTGATAGCAGTATTACACAGTTGGGGAGCTCGTATACATGCCCCAGTTGGTATCTTCCTCAGAACGAACTGAGACCAAGGCCTAGTTATTTGTCTGTGAGACAGAGTAAGGGAAATCCCATCTCCGCAAATCTGATGTTTAAAAATGGCTGCCAGGGTGGGATGAGTGTCGGGGTGGTGGGCATGCATGGGTTATATTGAAAAAAACTCTTGTTCATTAAATACCCACTTACTACATTTACATTCTTTCAACGGAATAAAGTCCTATAACAACAAACATTTCATTCAAATGCACAGTCCCCTGTAAGAGCCAGCATTGCAATTCACTGTCCCACTCCAAAGAGTTTATAACCACTTGTAGCTGTCAATCAAATTGTGAAATGTCAGGCATCCTACCATGATAATGAATGCCCTTAGGCTTATGTAAACAGACAAAGTGAAATAGCAAACAATCTGTTTATAACACCATGGCATGTTTTACAAAAATTTAAAGGGTAGGACGTTTAAATGCCTTGACAGCTTCCCTTTGATAACTGCTTTTGACAGTTCCCCTTGACGCTTTTGACAGGGTCCTCTGGCAGGTCGTCTTGCCTGTGACAGTTTTGACAGATGATGTTGACAGGTCTGTTGAGAGTTCCATTGAACTTGACATTTAATGAGATTATACACTTTCAATGCACATTTATACCATTTTCTTAACAATTCCAAAGGGCACCTGACCTCAGCCAAAAGGCATCTTACCTGCTCAAAGGACACCTGGACTCCCCAACGGTATTCGAGGACCACACCCAAAGCTATACCTTACCTCTCCAGTACCCTGGCTATCCAAAGAGATTCATTAAGTTCAGACCTGCTCTGACCAGGTCCACATTGGTTTTCACACTGCTGGGCCACCAAATTCCGACTTGAGTGGGCATACCTGATGACTTAAATGGCCAAATGCCTCTGTAAAATGCCCATGTACGAAACGCAAACTGCCCCTATTTCCAGACCCTGGCGAAAATGGGAAGTGCCGTGTTTGGGGGCGGGACTTATGATTGCTGGGGTCATCTGCCTCAGTGAAGCATTCTGTCATGGCGGAAATCCATGCTTTATTCTGAATCACACAATATATTGCATAATTTCCCCTCTAATGATGTATATAGAAAGCATAACCAGACCAACTTAAAGCTGTACAGCAACATTTGATCAAAAAGTAGATTGATTTGATGTATATTTAACATTTGCCTCCAATTCCCTGCCTGAAGGCAAGTCCTTGGTGATTATTCTTTTACGGCCTCGCTCATCCTGAAACCCTAAAATCCCGCCCGAGGTCAACGGACCTTCCCATTGTCCGCCCCTCACCCGCTCCGATTCCCGTGGCGGGCGTGGCGGTAAAATTCCGGCCAGTATCTCGGCATGGAGAAGTTGGAGCAGAGTGGCAATCCGTCAATGATTGCCACTTTGCAGCAGATCCAGGCCAGTAAAATATAATTTGGAGTAGAGTGTGAGATTTGTGAATGTGGAAAACAACATTCACCAGTAAGCAACATCTCTCTCTGATGCAAGCTCAAGGCTCCAATGGCAACAGAAAATGAAAAAGAACGGCCTGTACAACCATAGCAATATTCATAGAAACACAATCGTGTTATCTTGAAACAAGTATACAGAATAACAAGAGGTCATCATTTTTATTGAGATTAGGAGGGTGCATGAAACTAACATTTAGAACTTCTTTGTCATTTCTCTGTTTCACATCATAATTTTCCACTTTGTTTTTATTAATTCCATCTTCCTCCTACTCCCCCTTCTCCTCCTACTCTTCCTCCTCCTTCTCCACCCCGCCTCCTGCTTTCCCCTGGAAGCAGCTCCAAACAGCTTAGAGGGAGTCTAGAATCATTGCACTAATCAATCGGTAGGAAGTGTTTATTTATTTTTTATTAGTGTCACAAGTAGGCTTACATTAACACTGCAATGAAGTTACTGTGAAAATCCTCTAGTCGCCACACTCCAGCACCTGTTCGGGTACACTGAGGGAGAATTTAGCATGGCTAATGCACCTAACCAGCACATCTTTCCGACTGTGGGAGGAAACGGAAGCACCCGGAGGAAACCCACGCGGACACGGGGACAATGTGAAAACTCCGCACAGATAGTGACCCATGTCAGGAATCGAACCTGGGTCTCTGGTGCTGTGAGGCAGCAGTGCCAACTACTGTGCCACCATGCCACCCCATCTGTCTAGTGTACATTTGTCTGACAGCACTTATGGATAAATAAGACTCCCAGATCTACGCTGCCAACAACTCACTTGAGAACTGACAGAATTCATGTGCTCATCCATTTGAAGAGTTGCCATTCTTTGGTCAAAGGAGGAAAGACTGGCATTTACGTAGCATCTCATCACATCTCTTGGAAACATTTCTGATACAGTGAATTGCTATTGTGACAGAGGCTGTGGTGTAACGCTTGTCCCTTGCTGTAACTCTACCAGTGTTGCACAAGCTGGTAACTTTCATAGTTTTCATTGATTGCGTATCATTTGAAGCAACCGCTATAGCAACTTGAAAGGATGCTTGAAATCCTAATCAGGTCAGGCAGCTTCTGCGCAAAGAGAAACAGAGTTAATGTTTCTGCTCAAGGACCTGAAACATTGCTTGTCACCATCCCCTTTCACTCAGACAAAATATGACTCATTGGAAGACCAAGGACATGAATACACAATGCAGGCTGGCATTTCGAGAGCAGTTCTGAGGGAGAGATACACTTTCAGAGGCACTGACCTTGGATAAGGCGTTAAAAGATCCCAGGGTACAATTTCGAAGAGTAGCAGGGAAGGTATCCGCTGTTGCCAACAAATATCCCTCAACCAACATCACTATGATGTATAGAATTCCTACAGTTCAGAAGGAGGCCATTCAGCCCATTGAACCTGCATCGACTCTCTGACAGAGTACCTTACCCAAGCCACTCTATCCCCGTAACCTCACACATATACCATGGCCAATCCACCTAACCTACACATCTCTGGGCACTAAGGAGCAATTTAACATGGCCAATCTTTGGACTGTGAGAGGAAACCAGAGCACCCAGAGGAAACCCATGCATATACAGGGAGAATGTGAAGATTCCATACAGACAGTCATCCAAGGCCAGAATTGAACCAGGATCCCTGGCGCTCCGAGGCAGCAGTGCTAACCACTGTGCCACATTGCCTCCTTATCTGGTCATCATTACCTGGTCATTATCTCATTGCTGTTTGTGTGACCTTGCTGTGCGCAAATTGGCTGCCATGTTTCCTATTTTACAATCGCAACTATACCTCCAAATTCTTTAATGGCGGTAAAGGACTTTGAGATGTCGCGAGGTCATGACATGCCCTATATAAATGCAAGACTTCTTTTCTAAAATATGAATCATAAAATAAAGATGAAATGTGTGTTGTGGGGGAGCAATAATTATAAGCCTCAGGTTTTCCTTTAGCGCTGATGCAGAAACATATTTTTGGTCAGTAGAAATATGACTGGCAGCTATTGGAGCTGCAACAATAAACAATAAATAGATGTGTTCCCGCCCATTCAGGCAACACTGACACTAAGATAGAGATAAGGGAGCTTCCACTCAGTTGTACTCATTTTCTTAACGCAAGATATTGCAAAATCATTTCCAGCTGGGTTACTCAAGGTGATGAATTGGAGTTGTGATTAAAAGCGCTTTATTTTTTTAACCTGCTGTGTAAACCTGATTGCATCAATGTACCATTCTTAAATATATGGAGGAGAAACGTTAAGACCTCTTGTTTTAATATTATGTTTTGGAAATACTGCATTGGTTTGTGTTTGGCGATATGTAAATTAGTTTGAGCAGAAACCTGACCAAGACCAAAATTCCACTCCAAGTTCTTGAACTCAGTCAGCGCAAACAGCACAAGCACACCTTATTGCCAAAGTGCAGTTCCTTTGACAACAGGATCAGGCCTGCGAAAGATAATGCATAGATAAGGTCACCTGGTCTCACGTAACACCGAGTCATCATGAAGTTTCAAATATAGTTTTTATTTATTAGTCACGAGTAGGCCTATATCAACACTGCAAAGAAGTTACTGTGAATATCTCCTAGTCCGGGCGCGAAACAAAAAAAGCAGAGAGTGGCTCTCTGGCACAGACCATCTTGGGGGCGGGGGGGTGGTGGGAGGAGTGGGGGTGTGACGTATCATCCCCTGGGGGGGGGGTGCAGAGGAGAGGGGGTGTGACCGATCATCCCATGGGGGGGTGGCAGGAGACGGGGTGTGATGTATCATCCTCTGAGGCGGGGTGGGGGGTGGGGGGGGGGGGGATGGGAGGGGGGGGAGGGGGTGTGACGTATCATCCTCTGGGGGAGGGTTCCGCTGCCACTCTGCAGCCAATTGGTGGGGAGGGAGGGGGCAGGGGGTTCCGCTGAGGTGAATAATGACAGTCGTGGTGTTTGAAGTATGCAGCCACTCCAGAGAGGAGGGATTCATTCCTCTGGTGGGGAGAAGGGATCGGCCGCAGAGTGGCAGCGCCCCCCACTCCCCGCCCCCCCCCCCCCCCCCCCCCCCTCCCCAGAGGAGGAGCTGGGTCGGAGAGCCGTTGCAGTCTCTGACCCCACTCTTCGGAGGCTGCAGCGGCGACTACGGATTTTTATTCGGCAGGTCGATTAGAGCGCGGATCCGCATTGGACCAGAAGACGGTAAAGTGGGATTTGGCGGTAGAGTTGGGCGCGCGGTTCATTAAGTCGATTTAAATGCATGCAAATACATCTAAATCGTCGGGCCACCCGATTCGGGCGTGGGTCCGGTCTGCGCCCGAATCTGGTGTCGGTAAAGCCGCGATCTGCTCAGAATCGGGTGCAGATCGCAGTATAGGCCCGACGCCCAACTTTACCGTGTTTTCGGACGCGAAGTTTTGGTAAAATCGGGCCCCATGTATTTATCCTGCTAAGCTCCCTGACACTAAGGGGCAATTTATCATGGCCAATCAACCTAACCTGCACACACATCTTTGGACTGTGGGAGGAAACCGGAGAACTCGGAGGAAAACCATGCAGACATGGGGAGAACGTGCAAACTCCACACAGACAGTGACTCGAGGCCGGAATTGAACCTGGGTCCTTGGCGTCGTGAGGCAGCAGTGCTAACCACTGTGCCACCTTGCTGCCCCGGTGTCAGCTTGGATCTTGTTTGCCTCTCTTATGGGGACCATTAATTGGATTCAATTTGAATTTGGTTTCTGGAGCAAGCAAGGAGGTGGATTCAGGTCTGCCCGGTCCACGCTAAACATTGGCTTTGTAACTTCAAGAATGGAGTAAAAATTTTAAACAAGGTGAACTAGGATTGATGGGAGACAACAACAACAATTTGCATTGACATAGCATCTTTAAAAATTTACCAAGGTGTTTCACAGATAGTGTTAGCCAGCAAAATCTAACACCAAACCATGTGAGGAGGTGTTAGGGCCAATGACCAAAAGCTTGGTCAAAGAGGTTGGGGGAGATCTCACATGGCGAGCCAGTAAGATTGCGAGAGAGGTGAAAAACTGGATTCGCACCTCGGTTCTTGCCTCTCGCGATAATACCGGCACTGGATTGTCAGCGTGATCAGCCATGCACCCGGGAAGGGGGGAATACTGTGTTTGTGGGGTGCGGACGCAATCGGAGGGGTGGGGAGAGTGTCAGATTTCCAGTGCACTAACTGTTTACATTTTGCACAGTGCACTGGGAGATTATGCACATGCACAATGGTGCCCTCTAGCAGTCATCAGCCAGCTTCCCAGCGTGAATAGACTCCATCCACTCCCCCTACTGGTGCAAATCATATTTTACCTCATATTTTTCTCTCAGCAGCATAAGATTTGAATTTTTCTCTCAGCCGACAAAAATGGGCGTGATTCTCTTCCGTTTTCACGCTCATTCGGCACTTAGAATATTTTGATAAGATCACCCCCATTGATTTTTAAGGAGCATCTTAAAGAAGGAAAGAGAGGTAGAGAGTTTTAGGGAGGGCATTCCAGAGTTTAGAGCACAGGCAGCTGAAGACAAGACTGCCAATGGTGAATTCAATTAATACAGGGGGTGCACAACAGCCTTTTAAGGATGTCAGTCATAACACTGATAGATAGAACAGGAAGATAAGGCCAGTCAGTGAGACAGCTGAAGCGTGTACTCTGTTGACATGATAGGGTGGGAGAGACAAAGAGCACCACTTTAAAGCTACGGTACATTGCATGGAGTCTGGAACTGTAATTAATGGGTGACTATTGCTATAACATAACTTCTTGTAATTAACAACGCCTTTCCCACACTTGCACCACTGGTGGACCAAAAGGTCCATCTTCACGAGGCTACACCTTCCCAAAACAAAACGGCAAGTTTTGCGCAGTTCAGAGCTCTGATTGTTCCACTGCGCGAATCCGACCAGAGCTGGCAAAACGCGTGTGGGCGCGCTGGAAAGAGGATTCCAGGCGCGGATCTATTTGACACCCAGATTCGGCACTTAGACTCAAAATGGTAAAATCAAGCTTGTGGGGTTGCGAGGATAGGACCTGGGTGGGATTATTGTCGGTGCAGGCTCGATGGGCCGAATGGCCTTCTTCTGCACTGTAGGGATTCTAAAAGAAAAGATGAGGGATTGTAGCCCATTTTGGGCTTGATCTGATGCTTGATCTTGGCCAAAAGTCGGCCTAGTTTACATTTGTTTCCACTCTTATTGTTATGCACAACAGTGGCAAATGCAAAATGTCCTTGTGCACACACACCAAACACGAAAGAATCCTCTCACTATAACACGGTCATTCAGAATCAAACCGGTTCATTACTTTAATCTCTTTTAACCTACAAAAATAATTTCTGTAAATAATTCTAAAATTAATTACATGAAATAATAATAATTTACACAGAAGGAGTTCACTTGGCCCATAATGTCTCTCTGCTCCATATGTTTGGTCTCAGTGTGGCACTGGGTCAGGGAGTGCTGCACTGTTGAAGGCACTGACTTTCAGAAGAGGTGTTAAACCTGGGTCCCAAGTGCATGTAAATGACCCCATGACACTCTTTTAAGGAAGAGCAGGGGAATTCCCCGTAATATTCTGTCCAACCTTTATCCTGCAACCAACAACACTAAAACCAATTATTCTGTTATGATCTTGCTGCGGTTTGAGTTTAAGATTACATTTATTTATTAGTGTCACAAGCAGGCTTACATTAACACTGTAATGAAGTTACTGCGAAAATCCCCTCGTCACCACACTCCGGCGCCTGTTTGTGTACACCGAGGGAAAATTTAGCACGGCCAGTGCCCCTAACCAGCATGTCTTTCAGACAGTGGGAGGAAACTGGAGCTGCCAGAGGAAGCCCAAGCAAACACAAGGAGAATGTGCAGAATCTGCACAGACAGTGACTCAAGCCGGGAACCGAACCCGGGTCCCTGGCGCTCTGAGGCAACATTGCTCAAACTGTGCCACTGAGCCGCTTTTTGTGGGATCTTGCAGTGCATTAAGGGAAGGCAGTGGCTGAGTGGTATTGTCACTGGACTAGTAATCCAGAGAGCCAAGTGATCCTCTGGAGATTCAGGTTTCAATCCTACCATGGCTGATGGTGAAATTTGAATTCAATATAAATAACCTGGAATTAAAATCTACTGATGACCATGAAACCATCGTTGATTGTTGTAAAAACCCAACTGGTTCACTAATGTCCTTTAGGGAAGGAAATATGCTGCCCCTTACCTGGTCTGGAATGTGACTCCAGACCCACAGCAATGTGGTTGACTCTGAAATGCCCCCTGAAATGATCGAGCAAGCCATTCAGTTCAAGAGCAATGAGAGATGGACAATAAATGCTGGTCCAGCCAGCGACCCCCATGTCCCATGAACGAGTAAAAGAAAATTAGCTGCTATTTCCTACATTGAAATACTGACCACATTCCAAAAAGTACTTCATTGATCTGAAAATGCCTAAGGCTACGAAAGATGTTATTTAAGTGTGAGTTCTTTCTTTAATCTTTTTCTCTTCCTCCTCTTCTTCCTCCTAGCGCCTATTCAGCTCCTTCTTCAATAGTCAGATGTAACACCATCGATATGAAGAGGGCGTCAATTTACCCATAAACTGGTTGACATCAAATTTGTGATCAAGTGATGAGTGATAATTTGCTAACATCATTCCATCATCCGCATTCTTAGGGGGAAACAAATAATCAAATCTTTCATTTAAAGTTCCCCCATTGCTGCAAAAAGGCACCTGACGATAACATCACATCCGCTGTAGTGCCTCCTTTTGTTTTACGAACAGAATTTATGCACCAGGCTGTTTCTGAGATTTCAGGAATTAGTTAACTAAAAAGATCTCTCAACAATTATTAGTCTGCCCTTTAAGCAGGTGTTTGTGGCTGTTTAATTTGTTTGTGAATGTATTTTAATTCTCTCATTTTACTGTGGGGTATTAGACCTCCCTTTCTCCCAGCATTAACTGCACCTGTTTCTGTTAAGCCCTTTCTTTGCATCGAAACATCAGCCACCCCCTCTGGCCAGTTGCAACATCGCAGCTGATGTGGTGATTTCTATCAGAGATTTTTTAACAAGGGTTCCTTGTGGCCTGGGGCAAGTCCTAACACAAGTTTCACTCACACAATCCTTAACGAATAAGTAGCAGCTTAGGTCATTTCCATTGCCTCCCTCATTCTGTTTTTATCTTCTTGTTACTTTCTCCTGGCTGGACTAAAATGGAGGATAAAAAGACCCAGCCGCTTTTTGCAATGGAGCAGGGCGCCCAGCAAACACAAGTGTCCCCCTGACCGGATCTTCAAGCTAGTGCTTCAATCGCACTCAATAATCTGGAGTGGGATCTAAACGCTTCACCATATTTCTTCAAGGCAAGAATACTGCAGGACATTCCCAGGGATGGATGATAGTGGCATCTGGGATATTATCTGTAACGTATGATTCTGTGAGTGTGACTATGTCAGGCTGTTGCATGATTTGTCTGTGAAATAGCTCTCCCAATGTTGGCAGGGTTGACAGGACTGGGTTTGCCATTGCTGTTTTGGTGCCTGCAACGATGGCAGGTGGTCCACATCGATGCCAGGTGGTCCACTCAGTTTTATTCCTTTTTGTAGGATTCGTAGCAGTTGGATACAAATAACTTGCTGGGCCATTTCAGAGGACAGTTAAGAGTCAACCCGCATTGCTATTTGTCTGTAATTCCAGACCACAAGTCTTCAGTATTATTGCCGGACCAGGTGAGATTCCTTCAACATTAGTGAACCAGATGGGTTTTTAATTCCACATTTTTTATCGAATTCAAATTCCACCACCAGCCATTGTGGGATTCGAACCTAATTCCAAGAGCGTTAGACTGGTCCTCCCGCTTCAAAAACTCACCCATTCGGTGAGCCCACCCTCCGGCCATGAATTGGCTGCACTGGCGAAAGTCATTGTGAGTGACTGTTCCCTACAGAGTGCAACCTTCTGACTCCCACTTCAACCTCATGGCAGGGTTCAAAAACGCACAGTGAAGATTCTTCCCACACTCATGCCTGCACACACTTCCTCACATTCTCACTTTAACACACCCTGTTACAGACACAAGCACATGGATGTCAGACTTATGCTTTGTCTCCCCCTATGGTTGAGTCCAATAAATTGAAAACAAATTTTGATTAATGATTTGACACCTAACTTCAATTGTTCAAATCTTCTCTTCTGTACACTCCCTCCTCTCAAGTCCAGAACTGCAGTGTTGCACTTAGAATCATAAAATCACCACAGAAAGAAGCCAGTCAGTCGATTGAGTCTGGACCAGCTTTGCAAAGGTCAATCTAGTTAGTTCCAATCCTCCGTTCTATCCCCGTATTTCTGAAATCTTTTCTCCTTCAAGCTTCTATCCAATTCCCTGTCAATAGCCACTACTGAATTTGTTGAACTGTCCTGTCAGGCAGTGTATTGCAAACCCTAATCACTTATTGTGTACGAAATGGTTTTCCTCATACTGCCTTTTGTTCTTTTGCCAATTGACTTAAAGCTGTACAAAGAAATGCTAGAAAATCTCAGCAGGTCTGACAGCAGCTGTGGAGAGAGAATAGAATAAGAGTTTTAACAACACCAGGTTAAAGTCCAACAGGTTTATTTGGTAGCAAATGGTATTTGCTACCAAATAAACCTGTTGGACTTTAACCTGGTGTTGTTAAAACTCTTACTGTGTTCACCCCAGTCCAACGCCGGCATCTCCACATCGAGAGAGAATAGAGCCAATGTTTCAAGTCTAGATGACACCCCATCAGCTCAGATGCTGTCAGACCTGCTGAGATTTTCCAGCTTTTTTCTGTTTTTGTTTCAGATTCCAGCATCGCAGTATTTTGCATTTATCTTATTTGACTTAAACCTGTGCCCTTGTTAATGGCACTTGGACCAATTCAATTGATCTATCTCAACTCGAAATGATTTTGAAAATCTCCATCAAATTTCCTATAGCCTTCCTTTCTCTGAGGCGAACAACTGCAACTTCTCCAGTTTCTGCTCCCAAATGTAATCTCCCATCCCTGGAACCATTCCAGTAAATGTCCTGTACCCTCTCCAAAGCTTTCTCGACTTTCTTAAAGCATGGTGCCCAGAGTAGGTCTAAAGTAGTGTTTTCTTTTTTATAAAGATTTAACATAAATACCTGTCTTTAAAGGGATTAAAGGGCTGGCAGCTTGGCACCACTCAGGCTGCATCACCAAGGAGAGGGTACAATCGGTTACTGAGCGGGTGGCCCAAACATTGAGTTTCCCACTGCTGACAATAGCATACGGCAATGGGAAGATGGTTAACTCTCCGACCTTTGAGCCCTATGGGCAGAATTTTCCCGTCCCACCCATCCCATAGTGGCTGGGACACGGACAACGCAAAGGTCCAACGACCTCGGGTGGGATTTTCCAGCCTTGGGGCATGCGTGGCTGGAAAATCCCACCCTATGTCTCTATTTATAAAACACAGGTGACACGGTGGCACAGTGGTTAGCAATGCTGCCTCACAGCGCCAGGGATCCGGGTTCAATTCCCAGCTTGGGTCACTGTCGGTGGGAAGTTTGCACATTTTCCCCGTGTCTGCGTGGGTTTCCTCCATGTGCTCCAGTTTCCTCACACACTCCAAAGATGTGCGGGTTAGGTGGATTTGCCATGCTAAATTGCCCTTTAGTGTCAGGGGGACTAGCTAGGGTAAATGAATGGGGTTATGGGAATAGGGCCTGGGTGGGATTGTGGTCGGTGCAGACTCAATGGGCTGAATGGCCTCCTTCTGCACTGTAGGATTCTATGACTCTATGACTATGACAGGATCCTAACGGCTTTATTAACTGATTTGTTAACTAGGCCTGCGCCGTCAAGGAATTGGGCACAAACACCCTCAGGTCTCTCTCTTCTTGAACCCACCCCCCATCGCTTTAAATTTCAACCATTTGACATGTATTGTCTCTCTTCATTCTTCCTAACAAAAGGTATTACTCACACTTTCCTGTATTGAATTTCATCTGCCATTTGTCCGCACATTCCACTATCCTGTCTATGTCCTCTTGAAATCCAACACTAAGTTCCTCACCACTTACTATGCTCTAAGCTCCATGTTGACTGCAAATTTCCAAATTGTGCCGATATGGGCGGCACGGTAGCACAGTGGTTAGCACTGCTGCTTCACAGCTCCAGGGTCCCAGGTTCGATTCCTGGCTCGGGTCACTGTCTGTGTGGAGTTTGCACATTCTCCTCGTGTCTGCGTGGGTTTCCTCCGGGTGCTCCGGTTTCCTCCCACAGTCCAAAGATGTGCGGGTTAGGTTGATTGGCCAGGTTAAAAATTGCCCCTTAGAGTCCTGAGATGCGTAGGTTAGAGGGATTAGCGGGTAAATATGTGGGGGTAGGGCCTGGGTGGGATTGTGGTCGGTGCAGACTCGATGGGCCGAATGGCCTCCTTCTGCACTGTAGGGTTTCTATGATTTCTATGATACCTTCAAGTCCAAGTCATTCATATAAATCATAAACTGCAGCAATCCTCGTTCTGAATCTTGCGATAGTCCATTCTGTGCCTCCCTCAAATGCAAAAAAAAAAGCCAGTCACCAAACCTTTCAATCCCTTAGTCAATTTTGTAACCATGCTGTTGTTGCTCCTTTTATTCCATGGGTTTCAATTTTGCGAACAAGCTTAATGTTTTAAAGTTTAAAGTTTATTTATTAGCGTCACAAGTAGGCTTACATTAACACTGTAATGAAGTTACTGTGAAAATCCCCGAGTCGCCACACTCCAGCGCCTGTTCGGGTACACTGAGGGAGAATTTAGCACGGCCAATGCACCCTAACCAGCACGTCTTTCAGACTGTGGGAGAAAACCGGAGCACTCAGAGGAAACCCATGCAGACATGGGGAGAATGTGCAAACTCTGCACAGGCAGTGACCCAAGCCGGGAGTCAAACCCAGGTCCCTGGCGCTGTGAGACAGCAGTGCTAACCATTGTGCTTCCGTGCAATAAGCTTTTTAAAACTGATATACACAACATTAGGTGCACCGCCCTCAGCCACCCTTTCTCTTATCGTATCAACTGACTGGCCTGTAATTATGGATTCGTATTATGTAATTATGTAATTGCCACATTTGTCTTTATGCACCTTGTTTTGAACAAGTCTCTGACATTTGTAATCCAGTCATTTGGCAGTGCCCCAGTAACTAGGGTATTGGGAGGTCATGGTCAAAACCTCTGTAATTTCTTCTCTTCTCTCAGCAAGCTGGGATACAGCCCATCTGGACCGAGGTTTATCCACTGCAACCTTTCAAGTACTTCCTCTTCATCTATTTTCATTCCATCCAGTATCCTAGCAGCCAACATGTCTACTGTAGCTTTGGCAATGTCCTCTTCCTTGGCCTTAGCCAAATACCTTAGCCAAGCCTTCTGCTGCCACCAATAGATGTCTAATTTGGTCTTTAATCAGTCTCATTGCTCCCATGACAGCCTTTTTACTGTCAATATATCTACAGGGTGGCACAGTGACACAGTGGTTAGCACTGCCTCACAGCACCAGGGAGCCAGGTTCGATTCCCGGCTTGGGTCACTGCCTGCGTGGAATCTGCACTTTCTTCCTGTGTCTGCGTGAGTTTCCTTTGGTTACTCCGGTTTCCTCACACAGTCTGAAAGACATGCTGGTTAGGTGCATTGTCCATGCTAAATTCTCCCTCAGTGTACCCGAACAGGCGCCGGAGTGTGGCAACTATGGGATTTTCACAGTAACATCATAGAAGTGTAAGCCTTCTTGGTTTTTTTCTTGATTCATGGGACATGGGCATCATTGGCTGGCCAACATTTATTGCCTGAGGGCAGATGAGAGTCAACCACATTGCTGTGGCTCTGGAGTCACATGTAGGCCAGACCAGGTAAGGACGGCAGATTTCCTTCCCTAAAGGACATTGGTAAACCAGATGGGTTTATCCGATAATTGACAATGGTTTCATGGTCATCAGTAGATTCTTAATTCCAGATTTATTGAATTCAAATTCCTGCCGTGGCGGGATTCGAACCTGGGTCCCCAGTTGAGTTTCTGGATTAATAGCCTAATACCACTAGGTCATTGCCTCCCGTAGTGACGCTAGTGGCATTATTGTGACACTAATAAATAAATTTAAACTTAAACTTAAGCTTATGTGATGTTTGGATTCCCTGTTATGTTAGCTGCCAATCTATTCTCATTTTCTCTCTGTGCCCCCCTTATTTCCTTTTTCACCACCTTCTGATTCTCTTTTGTATAATTAACCTTACATCTGCCACATACCGCTTTCTTCTGCCTCATCCTGCTCTCTAACTCCGCTTTCGTCCAGTGAACTCTGGTTTTGGTTGCACAATCCTTTCTTCCTTGCAGCATAGATTGTTCCCAGTCCACCTCCGCTATAAAGGTCACCAATTACATTTTTATCTGCCAGTCTTTGGTTCCAATTTATTTGATTTGATTTATTATTGTCACATGTATTAGTATACAGTGAAAAATATTGTTTCTTGCATGCTATACAGACAAAGCATACCGTTCATAGAGAAGGAAAGGAGAGAGTGCAGAATGTAGTGTTACAGTCATAGCTAGGGTGAAGAGAAAGATCAACTTAGTGCGAGATAAGTACATTCAAAAGTCTGATGGCAGCAGGGAAGAAGCTGTTCTTGAGTCAGTTGGTACGCGATCTCAGAATTTTGTATCTTTTTCCCGACGGAAGAACGTGGAAGAGAAAATGTCCGGGGTGTGTGGGGTCCTTAATTATGCTGGCTGCTTTGCCGAGGCAGTGGGAAGTGTAGACAGAGTCAATGGATGGGAGGCTGGTTTGCGTGATGGATTGGGCGACATTCACGACCTCTTGCAGTTTCTTGCGATCTTGGGCAGTGCAGGAGCCATACCAAGCTGTGATACAACCAGGAAGAATGCTTTCTATGGTGCATCTGTAAATGTTGGTGAGAGTCGTAGCTGACATGCCACATTTCCTTAGTCTTCTGAGAAAGTAGAGGCACTGGTGGGCTTTCTTAACTATAGTGTCGGCATGGGGGGACCAAGACAGGTTGTTGGTGATCTGGACACCTAAAAACTTGAAGCTTTCGACTATTTCTATTTCAGCCCCGTTGATGTAGACAGGGGCATGTTCTCCGCCACGCTTCCTGAAGTCGATGACAATCTCCTTCATTTTGTTGACATTGAGGGAGAGATTATTGTCTTCGCACCAGTTCATCAGGTTCTCTATCTCATTCCTGTACTCTGTCTCATAACCCTTACAACCCTTCCTCCTCCCTCAACCATCCTTCCCTTCCTGACCAGCACCCCTCCCTCCTCTCACATCTTCCTTTCCATCTCCCCACCTCTTCTCCAACAGCCTCGAAGTCCCCTCCATGCCCTCCCCCCTCTCATTTCCCCTTCCCCCTTCCTACCCTCTTTCCTCCAGCAAGAAAAAGGAAGCAGAAGCCAGGGTTCACTAATAGCAATGTGATAGTGACCGGATAATCTCTTCTTTAGTGATGTGGGTTAAAGGACAAATGTTGCCTGGAACACTATAGGAACACTGCCTGACCTCTTCAAATTAGTGCCATGGGATCATTCACATCTATCTGAGAGCGAAGACAGGGGCCTTGATTTAACATTTCCCCAAAAGACGGCACTTCTAACAGTGCAGCACTGCAGTGCCAGCTTTGATTTTATGCTCAGAGGCTGAATTGTAAGCACCGATGGGGTGAGCGTGGAGGTGGGAGGCTGTGAAATTTTGCACCTCCAGCTGGTGTGCCAGTTCCCCAGCATCACCCTGCCACTGGCCCATTTTCCCCGAGGCAGGATGGGGAGGAAAGGCAGGATTAACTGCCCACATGTGCCAGTTGGCCAACAGAGCTTCTTATAGGGCTAACATCTGAAGCCAACTGGAATTTTCTCCTCAGGTCCCCGGAGGCGACAGTGTGACTTCTGGAGATGGCCTCTCAGGGCAGAGCCGGGGCCAGCGTCCCAGTTTTCATGATCCTCTCTTCTTGCCCGGTTTCAACTGCGGAGGACGCCCCCTGCACAATGGTGGCTCAAAAGAGGAGAGGATGTTTTATCAAACATTTTACAAAGTTGGAGAGAGGATGCCTCAAAATGGAGGTGTTCTCTCTTTTAATTGCCTGAAAAGGAAGCCTGATGCTTCTTCGGTGCTGAAGGGCTCCTCCTCTATTGGCCCACCAGTTTCAAGAGCCCACCTTTTGTCCTCTGCTGGACAGCCATCCCACTCTCTGGCCATTAATTGAGCAGTTCAGGGAAAATCACAGCAGGGTGATTGCTCCCCACATAATGCATGCCTCTGACCCCCAATTGACCTTAACGTCAGGTCACGGTCCCCAGGGAAAATTCTGCCCCGAGTCTCTGGAGTGGGTCTTGAACCCACAACCTTCTGACTCAGAAGTGGATGTACTACCCACTGAGTTATAGCTGACACCGAGCAGCTGCTCTTAATAGGTGGCTTCGTGATCCCAGAATCTTAATGTTGCTCCAATGCGTCAGTTAAAAAAAAAAGTTAATATTTCATCCCACCTATTACTCTTACTAGTTTCGCCAACAGGAATAATTAATATGAGTGTCTCTGGGTGTCACAGGCAAGACTGTATTTAATCTGCAGTGACTCAGAGACTGCAGGAAAGCACATCTGGAGAAACTAATCTAAGAGAATGCGAGGCACTGACTGTCCCTACAAACTGTCATACAAATTCTTTGTTTCAAAGTAAAGACAGCATAATTTATATTGCACATACTCTGATGATAAGGGAGCAGACTCACATTTCAGAGGCTGTGCAACATTAGTAATTGTATTCATTCCACAGAGGCCTCTGAATCAGTGAACATTGGAGTGCAGCTCGAGAAATCAAATGGTCTTAATTTATAGAATCTTGAGCCTTGTTAAAATAAAACATCACTGGATTAGGCCCACTTTAGGAAGGTCGACGTCAGACAAGTTGCAGGTCTTGCCGCAGTGAGATACCTTTTTCTGTTAAGCTACGCAGGGGTAATATACAAATTTATTAAAAGACAAATAAAACTTCAAAATCCAATCTTTTGATATGCTTCACAGTTTGCAATAGAAAAGGGGGGGGGGGAAGAATAATCAAGCATTCCTCTAAATGTCGTGATACATTGTAAAGTAACTTGCAATGAAAGGACCCTGTAGTTTCGTCAGCCAGGCTTAATGTGATTTAATCATTTATGAAAACATTAAGGTTTGCAAAAAAAAAGATTGGGATGAATGAGGAAAAAGATAATGCTCCAGGAATGGATTTCCTCAGGCCTATACAGGTCCACAAAGGGGCACTAGACCCTTACTGACACAGTATCACATAAATCTATAGTTTCTTCTCAGCTTTACAACTCTTTTGATCAAATGTTACATGTTCTTTGAACGCAAAGTAGGTTATAAAACGCTCCTTTAAATCTTTCAATAAAATGTCAACCTCCTTTAGAATAATAAACACTATAACAAGGATCACATATTCTTTTAAATGTGGCAATCAGTACTGAATAACAGCGTGGGTTTGTATCAGCTGCCTGAGTGATCAGCTAATGGTCCCGCATTGGCAATTATTTAAACTTTTAGCTGGAGCTATACCCCTTTCAGGGCTGGTTAGCTCGGTTGGCTAGGTGGCGAGTGTGTGCAGTTCAGAATAAGATTATCTGCATGGGATCAATTCCTATTCCGGCTTCGGTAGACTTGGGACCTGCCTCCTTGCCTTGCCCCTGAGCTGAGAGTGGAAGGCTATCGCAGACCACCCCTGACTCAAACTGCCAAGCAAATGGCAAATGGAACATGAGCAGACAATGAGTGAAGGGTTTGCCTTTGCGCAGAGCACACATACCATGCCATCCCATGAGGGCGGCGCAGTGGCACAGCGGTTAGCACGGCTGCCTCACAGCACCAGGGACCCGGGTTCAATTCCAACCTCGGGTCACTGTCTGTGCGGAGTCTGCAAGTTCTCCCCATATCTGTGTGGGTCTCCTCCGGGTGCTCTGGTTTCCTCTCACAGTCCAAAGATGTGCGGCGTAGGTGCATTGGCTATGCTACATTGTCCCTTAGTATCAAGGAATTAGCAGATAAATACATGAGGTTACGGGGACAGGGCCTGGAAGGGATTGTTGTCGGTGCAGACTCAATGGGCCGAATGGGCTTGTACTTTACGGTAGGGATTCTATGATTTAATTTTGCCAAAATATCTTCTTCCTACTTGCTTGTAACTATTTAAAATGAACTAATGACAAGAAAACTCTGCTGTCTTATTTTTCAAAACCATTACCAGATGTGGTAGTGTGCTGGTTATGTTATTGGACTAGTAACTTCAGAGAACAGGAATTCAAATCCCTCTCATGGTAGCTTGAGTGTCTGAGTCTTCTACAGAGAAGACCAGTACACTAAAAGTGACCGCGAAATGTCAGATGGTCATTAAAACCCAATGATGTGGAGATGCCGGTATTGGACTGGGATGGGCACTGTAAGAAGTCTCACAACACCAGGTTAAAGTCCAACAGATTTATTTGGTACCACAAGCTTTTGGAGCGCTGCTCCTTAGGTGAGTCACCTGATGAACCTGATGAAGGAGCAGCTCTCTGAAAGCTTGTGATACCAAATAAACCTGTTGGGCTTTAACCTGGTGTTGTGAGGATTGAAACCCAACAGTTTCTTTATTACTGTCTTTTAGCGGAGTTTGCAGGGCTATGGGGAAAGGAAATGGGAGTAGGACTCGTGGAATCGTTCTTGTACAAAGCCAGCATGGACTCAATGGGCCAAATGGCCTCCTTCCAAGGTTTGTTGATGTCCTTATCCTGGACTGACGATATGTGACACCAGTCCCACACCAATTGGTTGACTCCAAAGTGAGCAAGCAAGCCACTCAGTCATCCTATAACACCTAAGAATGGACAATAAGTCTTGGGCTTTGCCAACAATACCAGCACCTTTAGAGAATTAATTAAAAAAACAACTCACAGCAAAGAAAAAAATAAGAATATTGAAGTACTGATTATCAGAACTTTCTGTTTTTGAACATGAATTAACTTATGTCCATTTTAATTTTAAGGTGATTGGCAAAAGAAGCAAAGGTGGCATGAGGAAGAATTCCTTACACAAGTGGCTATGATCTGGAATTCACTGCCTGAGGGTGTGGTGGAGGCAAATTCAATTGTGGCATTGAATATGTACTTGAAGGGAAAATGTTTGCAGGGCTATGGGGAAAGGAAATGGGAGTAGGACTCGTGGAATTGTTCTTGTACAAAGCCAGCATGGACTCAACGGGCCAAATGGCCTCCTTCCATGGTTTGTTGATTTATGGTGTTAAAAATACATAGGTGGAGGGAATGGAGTGGCACACAATCGCCATCTTTCAGGCGAGGCTTGTATTAAATTGAGGTCCTGAGGTGAGATTTAAGGAAGGTCTTGAAGGTGGGGGAGGGATATGGAGAGGCAAGAGGGGCTTAGGGAGGGAATTTCCCTATGGGGTCTAGGCAGCTGAAGTTAAAGAGCCGTTAATTTGTTCATTGTTGGGTTCTTTAAGAAGAGTATAAAGAGAGTCAGCCAGGACTCTGGGGGAGTAGTTCGGAGGCAGAGACCTGTGAATAAACCTACTATCAAAAGCAGTGTTTTGTGCCTCATCTCTTGCTTGGATCCATTTTACTCGGTTATAAAGGATTGTTGCCTAAATGAAAGGATTGGAAACTAAGAAGATTTCTTTTTTGTCAGACAGTAGGCTGCAATTGGAATTTCTTTTGAGAAGAACAGCTGAAACCAAGTGTAAAGTATCAATGTATAATTTTCCACTGATGTTTTCTGATTCAGAACCTTAAGGTGCCAATGGGAAAATTAAGTAGATGTATGGACACTGGTTACATCCTTACAAAAGAGGAAACAAGGTGTGGCATTGGCATTGCCGCTTCCTAACAAAAACAGGATCAGATGCAAAAATATTTTCGGAGCTAGAAGCTCGTCAATTCAATATTGATTTGATTTTTTTGATTTGATTTGATTTATTATTGTCACATCTATTAATATACAGTGAAAAGTATTGTTTCTTGCGCTCTATACAGACTAAGCATACCGTCCATAGAGAAGGAAACGAGAGAGTGCAGAATGGAGCGTTACAGTCATAGCTAGGGTGTAGAGAAAGATCAACTTAATGCGATCAAACTTTATTGGAACGATTTATGAAAAGGATAATCCATTAGATGTATATGAGGCATGATCAGCCTTTGACAAATTGGGAAAGAAGAATGATTATTCCATAGAACAGTATATCATGGAATTTAACAGCTTATATACAAGATTGCAGAAATCCTATTTGGAAATACCTGGTTCAGCACTTGCTTTGAAACTGTTGGATTGTGCTGATGTGTCACACGTGGGCAGACTCTTGGTCTTAACTGGGGTAAAATTCTCAGAAAGAGAAATGCTTTTGGATCAGAAGTCTGAGGCTTTAAAAAAAAAATTCCTGGGAAAAGCAGTCATTTCCAGGGCCTTCTTGGCACAAGCGAAACATTTGGCAGTGTCTCCAGAGATGGAGGGTTCAAATTATTTTGAGACCATTCAGATATGGGTGTCAAAACCACAGAAGAATCACAGACAAAAGAAGTGAGAATGAAGACCATTTTGGTAGATCAGGCAGATGACAAGAATGGAGTAATGCTAACAAAAGAACAAACCCCAGGAACACATGGGGAATTATCAACAGGTGTTTCAGATATGATTCGAAAGATCATCACGCGGTAACTTGTCCAAAAACAGAACAGGGTTTCTGAAGACACGCACGACATGAAAGCTTTGGAAGGGGAAAATGCTGATATTGATTAGTCTGAGGGAATTGTACTGGTCATAAGAGGCTTCATTCCAGTAATGAGTGTACTAATCGCGGATTCATTTAAGCACTCAGTGATGGATAGTGGTTGCACATCCACAGTATGTGGGATGGAATGTTTGAAGTATTATTTGGATTCACTAAGTAATAAGGATCAAAGTAAGAAATATGAAAGTTCTACTTGCTTCACTTTTGAGGATGACAACACGTTAAAGTCACTGAAAAGGGTGGTGACTCCATGTGGAATAGCTGGTGTAAGCCATTTTGTTAGTACAGATGTAGGCCAGAATTTTACCGCCCCACCCGCCAAGGGAATCGGAGCGGGCGAGGGGCAGACAATGGAAAGGTCCATTGACCTGGGGCAGGATTTATGGTTTCGGGAGAAGTGAGGCTGTAAACTCCTGCCTGTAGTATCTATACCCTGGCTGCTGAGCAAGCCAGCCATGAAAAAGACAAAAAATTAAGCATGGATTCAGTAGATTTCCAATGTACCGAACCAGGAAATAATTGCATTCCTTAACAAATTCAGGCCTCTCTAATCAGAACATTAAAGAAGTGTTAATGGCATCAGGTAATTGGAATTTGAGAGAATAAAAGCAAATTGTCTTAAAGCAACATCTGCAATTTGTTCATTCCACTTGTCGCATGTTAAAAATCCTACTGAAGGATGCAGGGATGGGGGTTGATGATGAATATCCAAAGCCTATTTGAGAGATTAGTGACAAATGTAACATATTATAAAAGTTTAGGAGGACACAATCACGGTCTATTCTATATCTTCTTTTAGCACAAGACTTGATAGGAATTGATAGCTATGGATTTAAAGGTGTGGGACAAAGGTAGAAACATTTTTATTTTATATTTCATAAATGTGATAACCCCCACAAATCCATGGGGAATCATTGATTGAACTTCTTATAGGGCTCATTGAATATGAGTTCCCGTGGTAACATAGAATCCCTACATTGTAGAAGGAGGCCATTAGGCACCGACCACAAACCCACCCAGGCTCTATCCCCATTACCCCATAATCCCATGCATTTACCCTAGCTAATCCCCCTGACACTAAGGGGCAATTTTAACATGGCCAATCCACCTAACCCACACATTTTTGGACTGTGGGAGGAAACCGGAACACCCGGAGGAAACCCACGCAGAGATGGGAGAATGTGCAAACTCCACACAGACAGTGACCCAAGCTGGGAATCGAACCCAGGTTCCTGGCGCTGTGAGGCAGCAGTGCCACCCCACAGTGACCTATCCAGCTGGAACTCATTACCTGAGCCATTCATAAGGCAGGCCCAGGACTGGGTTTGCTGAACTGGAGTGCCAAGCAAGGACAAGTGTGTATACACCAAGGTGGTGGTTTTATTTTGAATTCTGTCGTAAACTATGTTCCTTAGAGTCAGAAACAAAGGAATTCATAGCGGGAAACTAAATTTGTACTTTATTTCTGTCTTCACAAGGGAAGAAATTTATAATGTACCGGAAGTTCAAAGAAACACAAGTTTTAGTGAAGAGCTGAAGGAAATCAGTATTAGCAGAGAAATGGTTTTGAGGAAATTAATGGGATTGAAGGTGAATAAATTTCCAGGGTCTGATAATCTTCATCCCAGAGTACTTAAGGAAGTGACCATAGAAATAGTACAACACAAGAAATAGAAGCAGGAGTGGCCAGCACAGCCTTCAAGCCTGCCCTGCCATTCAAAATGATCATTGTTGATCTACGCTGGCCTCAATTCCTTTTCTGTGCCATTTCCCCATAGCCCTCTATTCCTCGATCTATCAAATATTTATTCATGTCCACTTTGAATACTTCCAATGATCCAGCCTCTGCCCCTTTGGGGCAGAGAATTCCAGAGATTCACCACCCTCTGCAATATGAAATTTCTTCGCCACTCAGTTTTAAATGACCAGCCCTTTATCTTGTAGCTATCCCCTTGTTCAAGACTCAACCCCTAGTGAAAACATCATTTACAATCTACCCTATCAACTCCCCTCAGGATCTTTTTTGTTTGAATAAAGTCACTCCTCACTCTTCTAAACTCCGAGGAACACAGACCCAGATTATTTTGTCTCTCTTGATAGGACAACCCTCTCATCCCAGGAATTAGCCTGGTGAATCTCCTTCGGACTGCCTCCAATGTTACCATATTTTTCTTTTAGGTAAGGGACCTAAACTGTACGTAGTGTTCCAGGTGAGACCTCACCAACACCCTGTACAATTGCAACAAAACCTCCCTGTTTTTAAACTCCAACCCCTTTGCAATAAAAGCTAAAATGACGTTTGCCTTCTTAAATATTTGTTGGACCTGTCTGCTAGCTTTTTGTGATTCATGCACTAGAACACCTAGATCCCTCTGTACTTCACTCACCTGCAGCTTTTCTCCATTCAGATAATAATCTGCCTTTTGATTTCTCCTATCAAAGTGCATGACCTCACACTTCCCCACATGAAACTCCATTTTCCAGGCTTTCACCCAGTCACCCAATCTATTTATATCCCAATGCAGAATCACATAATCTCATCACAACACGCCCTTCCACTTAAAGTGAAAAAGTTAAAGTTTATTTATTAGTCACAAGTTACATTAACACTGCAATGAAGTTACTGTGAAATTCCCCTAGTCGCCATAGTCCGGTGCCTGTTCGGGTACACTGAGGGAAAATTTAGCATGGCCAATGCACCTAACCAGCACGTCTTTCAGACTGTAGGAGGAAACTGGAGCACCTGGAGGAAACCCACATAGACATGGGGAGAACATGCAGACTCTGCACAGACAGTGATCCATGCTGGGAACCGAACCCGGATCCCTGGCACTGTGAGGCAGCAGTGCTAACCACTGTGCCACCGTGCCGCCCCACTTATCTTCATATCATCAAAGATAAGAGTTAGTAGATAGTAGATCCATTGGTGGTTATTTCCTAAAATTCTTTGGACTCTAGAATGGTTCCTACAGATTGGAGGATAGCTAGTGTAAGCTACCAAAAAGGGTGGTAGAAAAAAATAGGAAACTATAGACCAGTGAGCCTAATGTTAGTGGTAGGGAAATTGTTAGAGTCCGTTATCAAGCATTTCATAACACAGCATTGGGAAAGCAGAGGTATAATCAGACAAAGTCAGCATGGATTTATGAAAGAGAAATCATGCTTTAAAAATCTAGTGGAATTCTTTGACAACTAGCAGAGTTGACCAGGGAGAACTGGTGGATGTGGTTAATTTAGACTTTCAGAAGATTTTTGACAAGGTCTCAGAAAACAGATTACTGTGTAAAGTAATGGGATTGTGAGTAGTGTCCTGAGATCGATAGAAAGCTGGTTAGCAGGCAGGAAGCAAAGAGTTGGAATAAATGGGTCTTTTTCCCACTGGCAGGCAGTGACTAGTGGGGTACACTAACAGGGATCTGTGCTGGGACCCCAACTGTTCACATTATATATTAATGATTTGGTCGAGGGACTTAAATGTATTATTAGATGCTTCAGTGTGATTTGGACAGGCTGTCTGAGTGGGTATGTGCATAGCAGATGCAGTATAATGTGAATAAATGTGATGCCCTATGTTGGCGAAACTACGTCATGTTGTCCTAAGTGGTGGAACACAAGGGCTCCCTACAGTTGATTTGAAACTTTATCTCTCTAAATATCAGGAGTCGAGTATAGAAGGCATCATCTTGTGGGGAGCCTGGGTGCGTGCCCTGTGTCCAAGCCAGTGACCAATACTTCAAGAATTGCACAATGGCCACCCAGGAATTTGTACTTTGCATTTTAAATCTCCAAGAAACAAAACACCGGCTTTTAAAGAGACCACACAATGTTTTTTCCCTCTAGCATTTTTACATTCTTTACATCTTTACAAACTCAACTTCACAACAGTAGTGTAAAGAAAATGTTAGAAAGCAGACTGTTTTACAGAGAAATGTCCTTGAAGAGACTTGTGCTGAGTTACAAGAATTATTAAAAAAACATTTTTTTTTTTTTGCTTTGCGTGTTTAAGCATGTTATAGTTTTACAGAAAGAAAGGGGAAGCTGTTCATGGTTTGTTGATTATATTGTTAAAGATACACAGGTGACGGGCATCATGTGCTTTAATAAGGACTGGGATCATATATAAAGAGAGTCAGCG